>NW_026040269.1:0-300000 GCF_023343835.1 Lagopus muta
CAAAAAACCCAACAAAAACTCCCCATTAACTCCCATCCCAGCCTCCCTAATTAACCCGATCGGCTTAATTAACTCAATCCCATCCCAGATTTAGCATCGACCCCCAGGCAGACCCCCCCGAAATTATCGTAATCACCCTAATAGAACCCCCTGAACCCCCATATCCCCCTCCCCAAAAAAGAACTCCCCATTAACTCCCTTCCTTCCCTCACCAGCCCCTCCCAATTAACCTAATTAACTTAATTAACTCAATCCCATCCCCCATTTAGTATCGACCCCCAGGCAGAACCCCCCAAATTACCGTAATCACCCTAATAGATCCCCCAAATCCCCCTTAACCCCCTCCCCGACCTCCCCCTCCCCCCCAAATTACCATAATCCCCCTAATAGACCCCAAGGCCATTCCCCAATCAACATCGCCCCCCAAATTACCGTAATCCACCTAATAGAGCCCCCCGGCCCCCCTTAACCCCCCTCCCCGACCTCCCCCTCCCCCCCCAAATTACCGTAATCCCCTTAATAGACCCTCCCCCACACAAAAAAAACCAACAAAACGCCCCATTAACTCTCATCCCACCCCCGCCCAACCCCCCCCCAATTAACCCGACCGGCTTAATTAACTCAATCCCATTCCCCATTTAGCATCAACCCCCCCCCTTAGGCCCCCACAAATTACCGTAATCCCCTTAATAGAACCCCCCGACCCCCCCTTAACCCCCTCCCCGACCTCCCCCTCCCCCCGAAATTACCGTAATCCCCCTAATAGAACCCCCCGACCCCCCTTAGCCCCATCCCCGACTTCCTCGTTCCCCCCAAATTACCGTAATCCCCCTAATAGAACCCCCTCCCCAATCACCCCCTCCCCCCAAATTACCGTAATCCCCCTAATAGAAGCCCCTCCCCCAATCACCCCTTCCCCCCCCCAAATTACCGTAATCCCCCTAATAAAACCCCCTTAGCCCCCTCCCCAATCACCCCCCCAAATTACCGTAATCCCCTTAATAGACCCCCACCCAAAAACAAAAAACCCAACGAAACTCCCCATTTCCTCCCATCCCACCCCCCCAACCCCCCCCCCCCCCAATTAACCCGACCGGCTTTAATTAAACCCAGCTCACCGTTGTGCCCGTACTTTTCCAGCGCCCTGCGCACCTGCTCGGCGCTCAGCCCCACGTTTTCGCTCACCCCAAAGAAAGCCAAGCATTGCTCGGCCGTTTTGGCGTGAGCGTTTTCCATCTTTTTTTCGGCTTTTTGTTTTTATCGGACCCCCGCCGCCCCCCCCCTCCAAAAAAAAAAAAAAAAAAAAAAAAAATTAAAAATCGCCCCCCCCTTTTTTTTTTTTTTTTTTCCTCTCTTTTTTTTTTTTTTTTTTTTCTTTTTTGGTCTTTTTTTTTTTTTTCGTTTGTTTTTTGGGGTTCCCCCCCCCCCCCTTTTTTTTTCTCCGCAGCCGCCGCCTCCCCTCCGAACGGTGGCGATGGGAAGCCAGGGGGGCTTATAGGGGGGCGGCCCCCCCCCCCCCCCGTTTTCTCCGCCCCGCAGCCACGTGATCGGAACGCCCCCCCCCCCCCCCCCATTTTTTAGACCACGCCCCCCCCCCTCTTTTCCTCCTTCCTTCCCCCTCCCCCCCCCAAACCCCTCCCCCTTTCCTTCCCCCCCCTTCTCCTCCCCCCTCCCCCCCCCCTTATAGGGGAAAGCCCTGCTGGCCCTTTAGGGTCGCTCCATGCCCCCACCCCCCCGCCTTTCCCCTCCCCCCCCCCCCACCCCCCTCCCCTCGTTTTGGGGGAACGCGAGGACCCCCTCCCCCCCCCCCCCCCCCCCCCCCCCGAGCCAATGGGACCCAATGACCCCAATGCCCCCCCCCCCAACAACGGGACCCCTCCCCTTATACGACCCCCTTCCCCCACCCCGCCTCCCCCAAAATGGGAAACCATGACCCCCAATGCGACCCCCCCCCCCCAATGCGACCCCCCTCCCCTAATAGGAACCCCCCGCCCCAAAATGGGAAACCATGACCCCCAATGACCCCCAGTGCGACCCCCCCCCCCCCAATGGGACTCCTCCCCTTCTAGGACCCCCCCACTCCCCAAAATGGGAAATAATGACCCCCAATGGCACCCCCTCCCCTTATAGGACCCCTTCCCCCCCCCGCCTCCCCCAAAATGGGAAACAATGACCTCCAATGACCCCTAATGCGACCCCTCCCCCCAAATTGGACCCCCAGACCCCCAGTGGGACCCCCCCCCAATGGGACCCCCCCTCCTTAAAATGGGAAACAATGACCCCCATGACACCCCCCCAGTGGGACCCCCCCCAAATGGGACCCAGGGAGCCCTAATAGGACCCCCCCAGATGGGACCCCCTCCCCTTATAAGACTCCCCCCCCCCCCCCCCAATGGGAAACCATGACCCCCAGTGACCCCCAACGGGACCCCCCGCATGGGACCCCTCCCCTCCCCCGCTATACTTCCCCCCCCCCCCCCGCCAGGGGTTATTTCTGGTCGTGATGGACAGGCAGGTGTGGGGCGCTGTGGGGCTGGGATCTATGGGGCTGGGGGTTATGGGGCGCTGTGGGGCTGGGATCTATGGGGCTGGGGGTTATGGGGTGCTGTGGGGCTGGGATCTATGGGGCTGGGGGTTATGGGGTGCTGTGGGGCTGGGATCTGTGGGGCTGGGGGTTATTGGGGTGCTGTGGGGCTGGGATCTATGGGGCTGGGATCTGTGGGGCTGGGGGTTATTGGGGTGCTGTAGGGCTGGGATCTGTGGGGCTGGGGGTTATTGGGGTGCTGTGGGGCTGGGATCTATGGGGCTGGAGGTTATGGGGTGCTGTGGGGCTGGGATCTATGGGGCTGGGGGTATAACTGCCATAACTGCCCCATAGCCGCCCCATAGAACCCCCTAGAGACCCCATAGCTGCCCCATAGAGACCCATAGATGCCCCATAGCCGCCCCATAGAGACCCCATAACTGCCCCATAGCCGCCCCTTAAAGACCCATAGAGACCCCATAGCTGCCCCATAGAGACTCATAGGGCCCCATAGAGATCCCATAGCAGTTATGGGGTGGGAGCCGGGACGGCTGCGTCCTCGCTATGGGGTCACAGGGGGTCACGGGACCCCCCCCATAGGACCCCCTTCTCACCCTCCCTCCCCCCAAGGGTGTGGGGCTGCCCCATAGATTGGGGGGGGGGGGGGGGTATAGGGTTGCGGCCCCCAAAGCTTTGGCACCTGCTGTCACCCAGCTCTGGTTACTGGGGAGGGGGGGGAAATGATATGGGGGGGGGGGGGGGGTCCCTGCACCATAGCCTGCCCTATAGTCTGCCCTATAGCCTGCCCCATAGCTTGCCCCATAGCCTGCCCCATAGCCTGCCCCATAGCTTACACTGTAGCCTGCCCCATAGCTTGCCCGATAGCACACCCCATAGCACGTCCCATAGCCTGCCCCATAGTCTGCCCCATAGCCTGCCCTGTAGACTGCCCTATAGCCCTTCCACCCCATAGCTGCCCATAGCTGCCCCATAGCAGCCCCATAAGATGCCCCATAGACCCCCCCCACCCCATAGCTGCCCCACAGTGATGCCCTGGGAGAGGAGGGGGGGGGTCAGGGTGCACCGCTTTGCCCCTATATGGAAATGGGCCCAAAATAGAGACGGGGGGGGGGGGGGGGGGGGGGGGGGGATGGACAGGTGGGGGGGGGGGGGCGGAGCTGCAGCACTACGGCTGCTGCCACCCCCCCCCCCTCCTTCCCCCCGTGAGATGTGGGGCGGGGGGGGGGGGGGAATGGGCTTAAATGGGCCCCAAATGACTCAAAATGGCCCCAAAATGTGGGGAAATTGACACCAAAATGGTCCGAAATGGGGGGAAATTCACCCAAAATGGTCAAAATGGGGGAAATGGGCCCAAAATGGTCCCAAATTGGGGGGAAGTTGACCCCAAAATGGCCCTAAAATGGGGGAAATGGACCCGAAAGGATCAAAACGGGGGAAATGGGAAAAAACGGCCTTAAATTGGAGGGAAATGGACCCAAAGTGATGAAAATGGGGGAAAGGGGCCGAAAATGGCCCGAAATTGGGGGAAATTGACCCAAAATGGTCAAAATGGGGGGAAATTAACACCAACATGGCCCTAAATGGGGATTTCTATGAAAATAAGCGATATTTAAGGGGAAAAACAAGAATTCCCATGAAAATGCCAGCCCGGCGCATACGCAGTTGGTTACAAGTACGTCGCATGCGCCAAAAGATGCCAGTCAGGCGCATGCGCAGTACGGCGCAAGCCAGGCGCAAGCGCAAAACGATGCCAGACCGGCGCATGTGCATTAGGGTATAAGGGTGGCGCATGCGCAGTAGGCTGCAACCATCGCGCAACCGCAGTACGATGCCAGACAACCGCATGCGCAGTACGATAGCAGCGCGGTGTATGCGCAGTAGATTGCCAGCAAAGCGCATGCGCAGGTTGCTGCCAACCGGGCGCATGCGCTGTAGGGAGCCAGCCTGCCGCATGCGCTGTAGGTTTCAAGTCCGGTGCATGCGCAGTACGACGCCATCTAGACACATGCGCAGTACGATGCCAGCCGGGTGCATGCGCGGAATGCTTCAAGGTAGGCGCATGCGCAACAGGTCGCGGGTGCGGCGCATGCGCAGCAGTGTGACAGCGACGCGCATGCGCTATATAGTACAAACACGGCGCGAGCGCAGTAGGGATCCAGCGCCGCGCATGCGCAAAACGTTGCCAGCGCGGAGCATGCGCACAACGATGCAAAGCCAGCACATGCGCAGTAGTTTGCCAGACCTGCGCATGAGCACTACGATACCAGATAGGCGAATGCGCAGTAGGGTGCCAGCCCGGCGCATGCTCAGAGTTTAACAGCCCGGCGCATGCGGAGTACGAAGCGATACTGAAGGTATAATAACAGGGATTTCTACGAAAATAAGCGATATTTAAGGGGAAAAACAGGGATTTCGGGGAAAATAAACGACATTGAAGGCTAAGAACAGGAATTTCAGCGAAAAAAAGCGATATTTAAGGAAAAAAACAAGAACACCTACGGCAAAGCAAGCCTGGCGCATGCGCAGTACGAAACAAGCGCGTCGCATGCGCAGAACGATGCCAGTCAGGTACATGCGCAGTAGGGAGCCAGCCTGACGCATGCTCAGATGTGAGCCATCCCGGCGCATGATCAGTACGGTGCTAAAGAGGCGCATGTGCGGTAGGGTACAAGCGCGGCGCATGCGTTGAAGAGTGCCAGCTCGGCGCATGGTCAGTAGGCTGCCAGGGTTGCACATGCGCCGTATGGTGCCGAAGCCGCACATGCGCACTACGATGCCAGACTACAGCATGCGCAGTACGCTACCAGCCTGGCGTATGCGCAGTAGGTTGCCCGGGAAGC
Organism: Lagopus muta; assembly: GCF_023343835.1. Taxonomy (NCBI): domain Eukaryota; kingdom Metazoa; phylum Chordata; class Aves; order Galliformes; family Phasianidae; genus Lagopus; species Lagopus muta. Next base: position 5,386 of record NW_026040269.1, read on the forward strand.
GCATGCGCAGTAGGTTTCAAGCAGGGCGCATGCGCTATAGGATGACAGACGGGCGCATGCACAGTACCGTGCCAGACATGCGCATGCGCAGTAGGGAGGCAAAGTGCCGCATGCGCAGTACGATTCCAGACAAACGCGTGCGCAGTAGTTTCCCACAGAGGCGCACGCGCAGTAGCATGCCAAGCGGACGCATGCGCAGAACGGAAATAGCCGAGCACATGCGCAATAGGCTGCCAGTCCAGCGCATGCGCAGAAGGCAGCCAGACGGGCGCATGCTCAGCAGCTTGCCAGCTCGGCGCATACGTAGTAGGTTGCTACCCGGTCGCATGCGCAGTAAGATGCTAACTCGGCGCATGTGCACTAGAGAGGCAAGGCGGCGCAGGCGCAGTATCGTGCCAGCCAGTCGCATGCGCAATAGAATGAAAGAGCGGTGCATGCGCAGCAAGGAGCCAGATAAAAAAATGCGCAAAAGAAAGCGATTCCAGCGCATGCGCATAACGATGCCAGACAGGTGCATGTGCAGTAGGGAGACAGATGAAGCATACTCAGCACATTACCAGCCCGGCGCATGCGCAGTAGAAAGCGATACTGAAGGTTTAAAAACAGGGATTTCAATGAAAATAAGCGATATTTCAGGGGAAAAACTGGGATTTCTATGAAAATAAGCGATATTTTAGGGGAAAAACAGGGATTTCCATGAAAATAAGCGATATTTTAGGGGAAAAACAGGGATTTCTATGACAATAAGCGATATTTCAGGGGAAAAACAGGGATTTCTATGAAAATAAGCGATATTTAAGGGGAAAAACAGGGATTTCTATGAAAATAAGCGATATTTTAGGGGAAAAACAGGGATTTCCATGAAAATAAGCGATATTGTAGTTGGAAAACAGGGATATCTATGAAAATAAGCGATATTTGATGTCAAAAACCGGGATTTCTATGAAAATAAGTGATATTTTAGGGGAAAAACAGGGATTTCTATGAAAATAAGCGATATTTAAGGGGAAAAACAGGGATTTCCATGAAAATAAGCGATATTTTAGGGGAAAAACAGGGATTTCTATGAAAATAAGCGATATTTTAGGGGAAAAACAGGGATTTCTATGAAAATAAGCGATATTTAAGGTTAAAAACAGGGATTTCTATGAAAATAAGCGATATTTTAGGGGAAAAACAGAGATTTCTATGAAAATAAGCGATATTTTAGGGGAAAAACAGGGATTTCTATGAAAATAAGCGATATTTTAGGGGAAAAAACAGGGATTTCTATGAAAATAAGCGATATTTCAGGGGAAAAACAGGGATTTCTATGAAAATAAGCGATATTTAAGGTTAAAAACAGGGATTTCTATGAAAATAAGCGATATTTTAGGGTTAAAAACAGGGATTTCTATGAAAATAAGCGATATTTTAGGGGAAAAACAGGGATTTCTATGAAAATAAGCGATATTTTAGGGTTAAAATCAGGGATTTCTATGAAAATAAGCGATATTTTAGGGGAAAAACAGGGATTTCTATGAAAATAAGCGATATTTTAGGGGAAAAACAGGGATTTCTATGAAAATAAGCGATATTTAATGTTAAAAACAGGGATTTCTATGACAATAAGCGATATTTTAGGGGAAAAACAGGGATTTCTATGAAAATGAGTGATATTTCAGGGGAAAAACTGGGATTTCTGTGAAAATAAGCGATATTTGAGGTTAAAAACAGGGATTTCTATGAAAATAAGCGATATTTTAGGGGAAAAACAGGGATTTCCATGAAAATAAGCGATATTTTAAGGGAAAAACAGGGATTTCTATGAAAATAAGTGATATTTTAGGCTTAAAAACAGGGATTTCTATGAAAATAAGCGATATTTTAGGGGAAAAACAGGGATTTCTATGAAAATAAGCGATATTTTAGGGGAAAAACAGGGATTTCTATGAAAATAAGCGATATTTAAGGTTAAAAACAGGGATTTCTATGAAAATAAGCGATATTTAAGGGGAAAAACAGGGATTTCTATGAAAATAAGCGATATTTAAGGGGAAAAACAGGGATTTCTATGAAAATAAGCGATATTTTAGGGGAAAAACAGGGATTTCTATGAAAATAAGCGATATTTTAGGGGAAAAACAGGGATTTCTGTGAAAATAAGCGATATTTAAGGGGAAAAACAGGGATTTCTATGAAAATAAGCGATATTTAAGGGGAAAAACAGGGATTTCTATGAAAATAAGCGATATTTTAGGGGAAAAACAGGGATTTCTATGAAAATAAGCGATATTTTAGGGGAAAAACAGGGATTTCTATGAAAATAAGCGATATTTAAGGTTAAAAACAGGGATTTCTATGAAAATAAGCGATATTTTAGGGGAAAAACAGGGATTTCTATGAAAATAAGCGATATTTTAGGGGAAAAACAGGGATTTCTATGAAAATAAGCGATATTTTAGGGGAAAAACAGGGATTTCTATGAAAATAAGCGATATTTTAGGGGAAAAACAGGGATTTCTGTGAAAATAAGCGATATATAGGGGAAAAACAGGGATTTCTGTGAAAATAAGTGATATTTTAGGGTTAAAATCAGGGATTTCTATGAAAATAAGCGATATTTTAGGGGAAAAACAGGGATTTCTATGACAATAAGCGATATTTTAGGGGAAAAACAGGGATTTCTATGAAAATAAGTGATATTTAAGGTTAAAAACAGGGATTTCTATGAAAATAAGCGATATTTTAGGGGAAAAACAGTGATTTCTATGAAAATAAGCGATATTTTAGGGGAAAAACAGGGATTTCTATGAAAATAAGCGATATTTCAGGGGAAAAACAGGGATTTCTGTGAAAATAAGTGATATTTTAGGGTTAAAATCAGGGATTTCGATGAAAATAAGCGATATTTAAGGGGAAAAACAGGGATTTCTATGAAAATAAGCGATATTTTAGGGGAAAAACAGGGATTTCGATGAAAATAAGCGATATTTTAGGGGAAAAACAGGGATTTCTATGAAAATAAGCGATATTTTAGGGGAAAAACAGGGATTTCTATGAAAATAAGCGATATTTTAGGGGAAAAACAGGGATTTCTATGAAAATAAGCGATATTTTAGGGGAAAAACAGGGATTTCTATGAAAATAAGCGATATTTAAGGGGAAAAGCAGGGATTTCTATGAAAATAAGCGATATTTTAGGGGAAAAACAGGGATTTCTATGAAAATAAGCGATATTTTAAGGGAAAAACAGGGATTTCTGTGAAAATAAGTGATATTTTAGGGTTAAAATCAGGGATTTCTATGAAAATAAGCGATATTTTAGGGGAAAAACAGGGATTTCTATGAAAATAAGCGATATTTAATGTTAAAAACAGGGATTTCTATGAAAATAAGCGATATTTTAGGGGAAAAACAGGGATTTCCATGAAAATAAGCGATATTTTAAGGGAAAAACAGGGATTTCTATGAAAATAAGTGATATTTTAGGCTTAAAAACAGGGATTTCTATGAAAATAAGCGATATTTTAGGGGAAAAACAGGGATTTCTATGAAAATAAGCGATATTTTAGGGGAAAAACAGGGATTTCTATGAAAATAAGCGATATTTAAGGTTAAAAACAGGGATTTCTATGAAAATAAGCGATATTTTAGGGGAAAAACAGGGATTTCTATGAAAATAAGCGATATTTAAGGTTAAAAACAGGGATTTCGATGAAAATAAGCGATATTTTAGGGGAAAAACAGGGATTTCTATGAAAATAAGCGATATTTTAGGGGAAAAACAGGGATTTCTATGAAAACAAGCGATATTTTAGGGTTAAAAACAGGGATTTCCATGAAAATAAGCGATATTTTAGGGGAAAAACAGGGATTTCTATGAAAATAAGCGATATTTAAGGGGAAAAACAGGGATTTCTATGAAAATAAGCGATATTTTAGGGGAAAAACAGGGATTTCTATTAAAATAAGTGATATTTAAGGTTAAAAACAGGGATTTCTATGAAAATAAGCGATATTTCAGGGGAAAAACAGGGATTTCGATGAAAATAAGCGATATTTTAGGGGAAAAACAGTGATTTCTATGAAAATAAGTGATATTTTAGGGTTAAAATCAGGGATTTCGATGAAAATAAGCGATATTTTAGGGGAAAAACAGGGATTTCTATGAAAATAAGCGATATTTAAGGGGAAAAACAGGGATTTCTATGAAAATAAGCGATATTTTAGGGGAAAAACAGGGATTTCTATGAAAATAAGCGATATTTAATGTTAAAAACAGGGATTTCTATGACAATAAGCGATATTTTAGGGGAAAAACAGGGATTTCTATGAAAATGAGTGATATTTCAGGGGAAAAACTGGGATTTCTGTGAAAATAAGCGATATTTGAGGTTAAAAACAGGGATTTCTATGAAAATAAGCGATATTTTAGGGGAAAAACAGGGATTTCTATGAAAATAAGCAATATTTTAGGGGAAAAACAGGGATTTCTGTGAAAATAAGCGATATTTTAGGGGAAAAACAGGGATTTCCGTGAAAATAAGTGATATTTTAGGGTTAAAATCAGGGATTTCTATGAAAATAAGCGATATTTTAGGGGAAAAACAGGGATTTCTATGACAATAAGCGATATTTTAGGGGAAATACAGGGATTTCTATTAAAATAAGTGATATTTAAGGTTAAAAACAGGGATTTCTATGAAAATAAGCGATATTTCAGGGGAAAAACAGGGATTTCTGTGAAAATAAGTGATATTTTAGGGTTAAAATCAGGGATTTCGATGAAAATAAGCGATATTTAAGGGGAAAAACAGGGATTTCTATGAAAATAAGCGATATTTTAGGGGAAAAACAGGGATTTCGATGAAAATAAGCGATATTTTAGGTTAAAAACAGGGATTTCTATGAAAATAAGCGATATTTTAGGGGAAAAACAGGGATTTCTATGAAAATAAGCGATATTTTAGGGGAAAAACAGGGATTTCTATGAAAATAAGCGATATTTTAGGGGAAAAACAGGGATTTCTATGAAAATAAGCGATATTTAAGGGGAAAAGCAGGGATTTCTATGAAAATAAGCGATATTTTAGGGGAAAAACAGGGATTTCTATGAAAATAAGCGATATTTAATGTTAAAAACAGGGATTTCTATGACAATAAGCGATATTTTAGGGGAAAAACAGGGATTTCTATGAAAATGAGTGATATTTCAGGGGAAAAACTGGGATTTCTGTGAAAATAAGCGATATTTGAGGTTAAAAACAGGGATTTCTATGAAAATAAGCGATATTTGAGGTTAAAAACAGGGATTTCCATGAAAATAAGCGATATTTTAAGGGAAAAACAGGGATTTCTATGAAAATAAGTGATATTTTAGGGGAAAAACAGGGATTTCTATGAAAATAAGCGATATTTTAGGGGAAAAACAGGGATTTCTATGAAAATAAGCGATATTTAAGGTTAAAAACAGGGATTTCTATGAAAATAAGCGATATTTTAGGGGAAAAACAGGGATTTCTATGAAAATAAGCGATATTTAAGGGGAAAAACAGGGATTTCTATGAAAATAAGCGATATTTTAGGGGAAAAACAGGGATTTCTATGAAAATAAGCGATATTTTAGGGGAAAAACAGGGATTTCTGTGAAAATAAGCGATATTTTAGGGGAAAAACAGGGATTTCTGTGAAAATAAGTGATATTTTAGGGTTAAAATCAGGGATTTCTATGAAAATAAGCGATATTTTAGGGGAAAAACAGGGATTTCTATGACAATAAGCGATATTTTAGGGGAAAAACAGGGATTTCTATTAAAATAAGCGATATTTCAGGGGAAAAACAGGGATTTCTATGAAAATAAGCAATATTTTAGGGGAAAAACAGGGATTTCTATGAAAATAAGCAATATTTTAGGGGAAAAACAGGGATTTCTATGAAAATAAGCGATATTTTAGGGGAAAAACAGGGATTTCTATGAAAATAAGCGATATTTAAGGGGAAAAGCAGGGATTTCTATGAAAATAAGCGATATTTTAGGGGAAAAACAGGGATTTCTATGAAAATAAGCGATATTTTAGGGGAAAAACAGGGATTTCTATGACAATAAGCGATATTTTAGGGGAAAAACAGGGATTTCTATGAAAATGAGTGATATTTCAGGGGAAAAACTGGGATTTCTGTGAAAATAAGCGATATTTGAGGTTAAAAACAGGGATTTCTATGAAAATAAGCGATATTTTAGGGGAAAAACAGGGATTTCCATGAAAATAAGCGATATTTTAAGGGAAAAACAGGGATTTCTATGAAAATAAGTGATATTTTAGGCTTAAAAACAGGGATTTCTATGAAAATAAGCGATATTTTAGGGGAAAAACAGGGATTTCTATGAAAATAAGCGATATTTTAGGGGAAAAACAGGGATTTCTATGAAAATAAGCGATATTTAAGGTTAAAAACAGGGATTTCTATGAAAATAAGCGATATTTTAGGGGAAAAACAGGGATTTCTATGAAAATAAGCGATATTTAAGGTTAAAAACAGGGATTTCGATGAAAATAAGCGATATTTTAGGGGAAAAACAGGGATTTCTATGAAAATAAGCGATATTTTAGGGGAAAAACAGGGATTTCTATGAAAACAAGCGATATTTTAGGGTTAAAAACAGGGATTTCCATGAAAATAAGCGATATTTTAGGGGAAAAACAGGGATTTCGATGAAAATAAGCGATATTTAAGGGGAAAAACAGGGATTTCTATGAAAATAAGCGATATTTTAGGGGAAAAACAGGGATTTCTATGACAATAAGCGATATTTTAGGGGAAAAACAGGGATTTCTATTAAAATAAGTGATATTTAAGGTTAAAAACAGGGATTTCGATGAAAATAAGCGATATTTCAGGGGAAAAACAGGGATTTCGATGAAAATAAGCGATATTTTAGGGGAAAAACAGTGATTTCTATGAAAATAAGCGATATTTTAGGGGAAAAACAGGGATTTCTGTGAAAATAAGTGATATTTTAGGGTTAAAATCAGGGATTTCGATGAAAATAAGCGATATTTAAGGGGAAAAACAGGGATTTCTATGAAAATAAGCGATATTTTAGGGGAAAAACAGGGATTTCTATGAAAATAAGCGATATTTAAGGGGAAAAGCAGGGATTTCTATGAAAATAAGCGATATTTTAGGGGAAAAACAGGGATTTCTATGAAAATAAGCGATATTTAATGTTAAAAACAGGGATTTCTATGACAATAAGCGATATTTTAGGGGAAAAACAGGGATTTCTATGAAAATGAGTGATATTTTAGGGGAAAAACTGGGATTTCTGTGAAAATAAGCGATATTTTAGGGGAAAAACAGGGATTTCTATGAAAATAAGCGATATTTTAGGGGAAAAACAGGGATTTCTGTGAAAATAAGCGATATTTTAGGGGAAAAACAGGGATTTCCGTGAAAATAAGTGATATTTTAGGGTTAAAATCAGGGATTTCTATGAAAATAAGCGATATTTTAGGGGAAAAACAGGGATTTCTATGACAATAAGCGATATTTTAGGGGAAAAACAGGGATTTCTATTAAAATAAGTGATATTTAAGGTTAAAAACAGGGATTTCTATGAAAATAAGTGATATTTAAGGTTAAAAACAGGGATTTCTGTGAAAATAAGTGATATTTTAGGGTTAAAATCAGGGATTTCGATGAAAATAAGCGATATTTAAGGGGAAAAACAGGGATTTCTATGAAAATAAGCGATATTTTAGGGGAAAAACAGGGATTTCTATGAAAATAAGCGATATTTTAGGGGAAAAGCAGGGATTTCTATGAAAATAAGCGATATTTTAGGGGAAAAACAGGGATTTCTGTGAAAATAAGCGATATTTTAGGGGAAAAACAGGGATTTCCGTGAAAATAAGTGATATTTTAGGGTTAAAATCAGGGATTTCTATGAAAATAAGCGATATTTTAGGGGAAAAACAGGGATTTCTATGACAATAAGCGATATTTTAGGGGAAAAACAGGGATTTCTATTAAAATAAGTGATATTTAAGGTTAAAAACAGGGATTTCTATGAAAATAAGCGATATTTAAGGGGAAAAACAGGGATTTCTATGAAAATAAGCGATATTTTAAGGGAAAAACAGGGATTTCTGTGAAAATAAGTGATATTTTAGGGTTAAAATCAGGGATTTCGATGAAAATAAGTGATATTTAAGGGGAAAAACAGGGATTTCTATGAAAATAAGCGATATTTTAGGGGAAAAACAGGGATTTCTATGAAAATAAGCGATATTTTAGGGGAAAAACAGGGATTTCTATGAAAATAAGCGATATTTTAGGGGAAAAACAGGGATTTCTATGAAAATAAGCGATATTTAAGGGGAAAAGCAGGGATTTCTATGAAAATAAGCGATATTTTAGGGGAAAAACAGGGATTTCTATGGAAATAAGCGATATTTAATGTTAAAAACAGGGATTTCTATGACAATAAGCGATATTTTAGGGGAAAAACAGGGATTTCTATGAAAATGAGTGATATTTCAGGGGAAAAACTGGGATTTCTGTGAAAATAAGCGATATTTGAGGTTAAAAACAGGGATTTCTATGAAAATAAGCGATATTTTAGGGGAAAAACAGGGATTTCTATGAAAATAAGTGATATTTTAGGGGAAAAACAGGGATTTCTATGAAAATAAGCGATATTTTAGGGGAAAAACAGGGATTTCTATGAAAACAAGCGATATTTTAGGGTTAAAAACAGGGATTTCCATGAAAATAAGCGATATTTTAGGGGAAAAACAGGGATTTCTATGAAAATAAGCGATATTTTAGGGGAAAAACAGGGATTTCTATGAAAATAAGCGATATTTTAGGGGAAAAACAGGGATTTCTATGAAAATAAGCGATATTTTAGGGGAAAAACAGGGATTTCTATGAAAACAAGCGATATTTTAGGGTTAAAAACAGGGATTTCCATGAAAATAAGCGATATTTTAGGGGAAAAACAGGGATTTCTATGAAAATAAGCGATATTTAAGGTTAAAAACAGGGATTTCTATGAAAATAAGCGATATTTTAGGGGAAAAACAGGGATTTCTATGAAAATAAGCGATATTTTAGGGGAAAAACAGGGATTTCTATGAAAACAAGCGATATTTTAGGGTTAAAAACAGGGATTTCCATGAAAATAAGCGATATTTTAGGGGAAAAACAGGGATTTCTATGAAAATAAGCGATATTTAAGGGGAAAAACAGGGATTTCTATGAAAATAAGCGATATTTTAGGGGAAAAACAGGGATTTCTATGACAATAAGCGATATTTTAGGGGAAAAACAGGGATTTCTATTAAAATAAGTGATATTTAAGGTTAAAAACAGGGATTTCTATGAAAATAAGCGATATTTCAGGGGAAAAACAGGGATTTCGATGAAAATAAGCGATATTTTAGGGGAAAAACAGTGATTTCTATGAAAATAAGCGATATTTTAGGGGAAAAACAGGGATTTCGATGAAAATAAGCGATATTTAAGGGGAAAAACAGGGATTTCTGTGAAAATAAGTGATATTTTAGGGGAAAAACAGGGATTTCTATGAAAATAAGCGATATTTTAGGGGAAAAACAGGGATTTCTATGAAAATAAGCGATATTTAATGTTAAAAACAGCGATTTCTATGACAATAAGCGATATTTTAGGGGAAAAACAGGGATTTCTATGAAAATAAGCGATATTTTAGGGGAAAAACAGGGATTTCGATGAAAATAAGCGATATTTCAGGGGAAAAACTGGGATTTCTGTGAAAATAAGCGATATTTGAGGTTAAAAACAGGGATTTCTATGAAAATAAGCGATATTTTAGGGGAAAAACAGGGATTTCTATGAAAATAAGCGATATTTTAGGGGAAAAACAGGGATTTCTGTGAAAATAAGCGATATTTTAGGGGAAAAACAGGGATTTCCGTGAAAATAAGTGATATTTTAGGGTTAAAATCAGGGATTTCTATGAAAATAAGCGATATTTTAGGGGAAAAACAGGGATTTCTATGACAATAAGCGATATTTTAGGGGAAAAACAGGGATTTCTATTAAAATAAGTGATATTTAAGGTTAAAAACAGGGATTTCTATGAAAATAAGCGATATTTCAGGGGAAAAACAGGGATTTCTGTGAAAATAAGTGATATTTTAGGGTTAAAATCAGGGATTTCGATGAAAATAAGTGATATTTAAGGGGAAAAACAGGGATTTCTATGAAAATAAGCGATATTTTAGGGGAAAAACAGGGATTTCTATGAAAATAAGCGATATTTTAGGGGAAAAACAGGGATTTCTATGAAAATAAGCGATATTTTAGGGGAAAAACAGGGATTTCTATGAAAATAAGCGATATTTAAGGGGAAAAGCAGGGATTTCTATGAAAATAAGCGATATTTTAGGGGAAAAACAGGGATTTCTATGAAAATGAGTGATATTTCAGGGGAAAAACTGGGATTTCTGTGAAAATAAGCGATATTTTAGGGGAAAAACAGGGATTTCTATGAAAATAAGCGATATTTTAGGGGAAAAACAGGGATTTCCATGAAAATAAGCGATATTTTAAGGGAAAAACAGGGATTTCTATGAAAATAAGTGATATTTTAGGCTTAAAAACAGGGATTTCTATGAAAATAAGCGATATTTTAGGGGAAAAACAGGGATTTCTATGAAAATAAGCGATATTTTAGGGGAAAAACAGGGATTTCTATGAAAATAAGCGATATTTAAGGTTAAAAACAGGGATTTCTATGAAAATAAGCGATATTTTAGGGGAAAAACAGGGATTTCTATGAAAATAAGCGATATTTAAGGTTAAAAACAGGGATTTCTATGAAAATAAGCGATATTTTAGGGGAAAAACAGGGATTTCTATGAAAATAAGCGATATTTCAGGGGAAAAGCAGGGATTTCTATGAAAATAAGCGATATTTTAGGGGAAAAACAGGGATTTCTATGAAAATAAGCGATATTTAATGTTAAAAACAGGGATTTCTATGACAATAAGCGATATTTTAGGGGAAAAACAGGGATTTCTATGAAAATGAGTGATATTTTAGGGGAAAAACTGGGATTTCTGTGAAAATAAGCGATATTTTAGGGGAAAAACAGGGATTTCTATGAAAATAAGCGATATTTTAGGGGAAAAACAGGGATTTCTGTGAAAATAAGCGATATTTTAGGGGAAAAACAGGGATTTCCGTGAAAATAAGTGATATTTTAGGGTTAAAATCAGGGATTTCTATGAAAATAAGCGATATTTTAGGGGAAAAACAGGGATTTCTATGACAATAAGCGATATTTTAGGGGAAAAACAGGGATTTCTATTAAAATAAGTGATATTTAAGGTTAAAAACAGGGATTTCTATGAAAATAAGTGATATTTAAGGTTAAAAACAGGGATTTCTGTGAAAATAAGTGATATTTTAGGGTTAAAATCAGGGATTTCGATGAAAATAAGCGATATTTAAGGGGAAAAAACAGGGATTTCTATGAAAATAAGCGATATTTTAGGGGAAAAACAGGGATTTCTATGAAAATAAGCGATATTTTAGGGGAAAAACAGGGATTTCTATGAAAATAAGCGATATTTTAGGGGAAAAACAGGGATTTCTATGAAAATAAGCGATATTTTAGGGGAAAAGCAGGGATTTCTATGAAAATAAGCGATATTTTAGGGGAAAAACAGGGATTTCTGTGAAAATAAGCGATATTTTAGGGGAAAAACAGGGATTTCCGTGAAAATAAGTGATATTTTAGGGTTAAAATCAGGGATTTCTATGAAAATAAGCGATATTTTAGGGGAAAAACAGGGATTTCTATGACAATAAGCGATATTTTAGGGGAAAAACAGGGATTTCTATTAAAATAAGTGATATTTAAGGTTAAAAACAGGGATTTCTATGAAAATAAGCGATATTTCAGGGGAAAAACAGGGATTTCTGTGAAAATAAGTGATATTTTAGGGTTAAAATCAGGGATTTCGATGAAAATAAGCGATATTTAAGGGGAAAAACAGGGATTTCTATGAAAATAAGCGATATTTTAGGGGAAAAACAGGGATTTCTATGAAAATAAGCGATATTTTAGGGGAAAAAACAGGGATTTCTATGAAAATAAGCGATATTTTAGGGGAAAAACAGGGATTTCTATGAAAATAAGCGATATTTAAGGGGAAAAGCAGGGATTTCTATGAAAATAAGCGATATTTTAGGGGAAAAACAGGGATTTCTATGGAAATAAGCGATATTTAATGTTAAAAACAGGGATTTCTATGACAATAAGCGATATTTTAGGGGAAAAACAGGGATTTCTATGAAAATGAGTGATATTTCAGGGGAAAAACTGGGATTTCTGTGAAAATAAGCGATATTTGAGGTTAAAAACAGGGATTTCTATGAAAATAAGCGATATTTTAGGGGAAAAACAGGGATTTCCATGAAAATAAGCGATATTTTAAGGGAAAAACAGGGATTTCTATGAAAATAAGTGATATTTTAGGCTTAAAAACAGGGATTTCTATGAAAATAAGCGATATTTTAGGGGAAAAACAGGGATTTCTATGAAAATAAGCGATATTTTAGGGGAAAAACAGGGATTTCTATGAAAATAAGCGATATTTAAGGTTAAAAACAGGGATTTCTATGAAAATAAGCGATATTTTAGGGGAAAAACAGGGATTTCTATGAAAATAAGCGATATTTAAGGTTAAAAACAGGGATTTCTATGAAAATAAGCGATATTTTAGGGGAAAAACAGGGATTTCTATGAAAATAAGCGATATTTTAGGGGAAAAACAGGGATTTCTATGAAAACAAGCGATATTTTAGGGTTAAAAACAGGGATTTCCATGAAAATAAGCGATATTTTAGGGGAAAAACAGGGATTTCTATGAAAATAAGCGATATTTAAGGGGAAAAACAGGGATTTCTATGAAAATAAGCGATATTTAAGGGGAAAAACAGGGATTTCTATGAAAATAAGCGATATTTTAGGGGAAAAACAGGGATTTCTATGACAATAAGCGATATTTTAGGGGAAAAACAGGGATTTCTATGAAAATAAGCGATATTTAAGGTTAAAAACAGGGATTTCTATGAAAATAAGCGATATTTTAGGGGAAAAACAGGGATTTCTATGAAAATAAGCGATATTTTAGGGGAAAAACAGGGATTTCTATGAAAACAAGCGATATTTTAGGGTTAAAAACAGGGATTTCCATGAAAATAAGCGATATTTTAGGGGAAAAACAGGGATTTCTATGAAAATAAGCGATATTTAAGGGGAAAAACAGGGATTTCTATGAAAATAAGCGATATTTTAGGGGAAAAACAGGGATTTCTATGACAATAAGCGATATTTTAGGGGAAAAACAGGGATTTCTATTAAAATAAGTGATATTTAAGGTTAAAAACAGGGATTTCTATGAAAATAAGCGATATTTCAGGGGAAAAACAGGGATTTCAATGAAAATAAGCGATATTTTAGGGGAAAAACAGTGATTTCTATGAAAATAAGCGATATTTTAGGGGAAAAACAGGGATTTCGATGAAAATAAGCGATATTTAAGGGGAAAAACAGGGATTTCTGTGAAAATAAGTGATATTTTAGGGGAAAAACAGGGATTTCTATGAAAATAAGCGATATTTTAGGGGAAAAACAGGGATTTCTATGAAAATAAGCGATATTTAATGTTAAAAACAGCGATTTCTATGACAATAAGCGATATTTTAGGGGAAAAACAGGGATTTCTATGAAAATAAGCGATATTTTAGGGGAAAAACAGGGATTTCGATGAAAATAAGCGATATTTCAGGGGAAAAACTGGGATTTCTGTGAAAATAAGCGATATTTGAGGTTAAAAACAGGGATTTCTATGAAAATAAGCGATATTTTAGGGGAAAAACAGGGATTTCTATGAAAATAAGCGATATTTTAGGGGAAAAACAGGGATTTCTGTGAAAATAAGCGATATTTTAGGGGAAAAACAGGGATTTCCGTGAAAATAAGTGATATTTTAGGGTTAAAATCAGGGATTTCTATGAAAATAAGCGATATTTTAGGGGAAAAACAGGGATTTCTATGACAATAAGCGATATTTTAGGGGAAAAACAGGGATTTCTATTAAAATAAGTGATATTTAAGGTTAAAAACAGGGATTTCTATGAAAATAAGCGATATTTCAGGGGAAAAACAGGGATTTCTGTGAAAATAAGTGATATTTTAGGGTTAAAATCAGGGATTTCGATGAAAATAAGTGATATTTAAGGGGAAAAACAGGGATTTCTATGAAAATAAGCGATATTTTAGGGGAAAAACAGGGATTTCTATGAAAATAAGCGATATTTTAGGGGAAAAACAGGGATTTCTATGAAAATAAGCGATATTTTAGGGGAAAAACAGGGATTTCTATGAAAATAAGCGATATTTAAGGGGAAAAGCAGGGATTTCTATGAAAATAAGCGATATTTTAGGGGAAAAACAGGGATTTCTATGAAAATAAGCGATATTTAATGTTAAAAACAGGGATTTCTATGACAATAAGCGATATTTTAGGGGAAAAACAGGGATTTCTATGAAAATGAGTGATATTTCAGGGGAAAAACTGGGATTTCTGTGAAAATAAGCGATATTTTAGGGGAAAAACAGGGATTTCTATGAAAATAAGCGATATTTTAGGGGAAAAACAGGGATTTCCATGAAAATAAGCGATATTTTAAGGGAAAAACAGGGATTTCTATGAAAATAAGTGATATTTTAGGCTTAAAAACAGGGATTTCTATGAAAATAAGCGATATTTTAGGGGAAAAACAGGGATTTCTATGAAAATAAGCGATATTTTAGGGGAAAAACAGGGATTTCTATGAAAATAAGCGATATTTAAGGTTAAAAACAGGGATTTCTATGAAAATAAGCGATATTTTAGGGGAAAAACAGGGATTTCTATGAAAATAAGCGATATTTAAGGTTAAAAACAGGGATTTCTATGAAAATAAGCGATATTTTAGGGGAAAAACAGGGATTTCTATGAAAATAAGCGATATTTCAGGGGAAAAGCAGGGATTTCTATGAAAATAAGCGATATTTTAGGGGAAAAACAGGGATTTCTATGAAAATAAGCGATATTTAATGTTAAAAACAGGGATTTCTATGACAATAAGCGATATTTTAGGGGAAAAACAGGGATTTCTATGAAAATGAGTGATATTTCAGGGGAAAAACTGGGATTTCTGTGAAAATAAGCGATATTTGAGGTTAAAAACAGGGATTTCTATGAAAATAAGCGATATTTTAGGGGAAAAACAGGGATTTCCATGAAAATAAGCGATATTTTAAGGGAAAAACAGGGATTTCTATGAAAATAAGTGATATTTTAGGCTTAAAAACAGGGATTTCTATGAAAATAAGCGATATTTTAGGGGAAAAACAGGGATTTCTATGAAAATAAGCGATATTTTAGGGGAAAAACAGGGATTTCTATGAAAATAAGCGATATTTAAGGTTAAAAACAGGGATTTCTATGAAAATAAGCGATATTTTAGGGGAAAAACAGGGATTTCTATGAAAATAAGCGATATTTAAGGTTAAAAACAGGGATTTCTATGAAAATAAGCGATATTTTAGGGGAAAAACAGGGATTTCTATGAAAATAAGCGATATTTTAGGGGAAAAACAGGGATTTCTATGAAAACAAGCGATATTTTAGGGTTAAAAACAGGGATTTCCATGAAAATAAGCGATATTTTAGGGGAAAAACAGGGATTTCTATGAAAATAAGCGATATTTAAGGGGAAAAACAGGGATTTCTATGAAAATAAGCGATATTTAAGGGGAAAAACAGGGATTTCTATGAAAATAAGCGATATTTTAGGGGAAAAACAGGGATTTCTATGACAATAAGCGATATTTTAGGGGAAAAACAGGGATTTCTATGAAAATAAGCGATATTTAAGGTTAAAAACAGGGATTTCTATGAAAATAAGCGATATTTTAGGGGAAAAACAGGGATTTCTATGAAAATAAGCGATATTTTAGGGGAAAAACAGGGATTTCTATGAAAACAAGCGATATTTTAGGGTTAAAAACAGGGATTTCCATGAAAATAAGCGATATTTTAGGGGAAAAACAGGGATTTCTATGAAAATAAGCGATATTTAAGGGGAAAAACAGGGATTTCTATGAAAATAAGCGATATTTTAGGGGAAAAACAGGGATTTCTATGACAATAAGCGATATTTTAGGGGAAAAACAGGGATTTCTATTAAAATAAGTGATATTTAAGGTTAAAAACAGGGATTTCTATGAAAATAAGCGATATTTCAGGGGAAAAACAGGGATTTCGATGAAAATAAGCGATATTTTAGGGGAAAAACAGTGATTTCTATGAAAATAAGCGATATTTTAGGGGAAAAACAGGGATTTCGATGAAAATAAGCGATATTTAAGGGGAAAAACAGGGATTTCTGTGAAAATAAGTGATATTTTAGGGGAAAAACAGGGATTTCTATGAAAATAAGCGATATTTTAGGGGAAAAACAGGGATTTCTATGAAAATAAGCGATATTTAATGTTAAAAACAGCGATTTCTATGACAATAAGCGATATTTTAGGGGAAAAACAGGGATTTCTATGAAAATAAGCGATATTTTAGGGGAAAAACAGGGATTTCGATGAAAATAAGCGATATTTCAGGGGAAAAACTGGGATTTCTGTGAAAATAAGCGATATTTGAGGTTAAAAACAGGGATTTCTATGAAAATAAGCGATATTTTAGGGGAAAAACAGGGATTTCTATGAAAATAAGCGATATTTTAGGGGAAAAACAGGGATTTCTGTGAAAATAAGCGATATTTTAGGGGAAAAACAGGGATTTCCGTGAAAATAAGTGATATTTTAGGGTTAAAATCAGGGATTTCTATGAAAATAAGCGATATTTTAGGGGAAAAACAGGGATTTCTATGACAATAAGCGATATTTTAGGGGAAAAACAGGGATTTCTATTAAAATAAGTGATATTTAAGGTTAAAAACAGGGATTTCTATGAAAATAAGCGATATTTCAGGGGAAAAACAGGGATTTCTGTGAAAATAAGTGATATTTTAGGGTTAAAATCAGGGATTTCGATGAAAATAAGTGATATTTAAGGGGAAAAACAGGGATTTCTATGAAAATAAGCGATATTTTAGGGGAAAAACAGGGATTTCTATGAAAATAAGCGATATTTTAGGGGAAAAACAGGGATTTCTATGAAAATAAGCGATATTTTAGGGGAAAAACAGGGATTTCTATGAAAATAAGCGATATTTAAGGGGAAAAGCAGGGATTTCTATGAAAATAAGCGATATTTTAGGGGAAAAACAGGGATTTCTATGAAAATAAGCGATATTTAATGTTAAAAACAGGGATTTCTATGACAATAAGCGATATTTTAGGGGAAAAACAGGGATTTCTATGAAAATGAGTGATATTTCAGGGGAAAAACTGGGATTTCTGTGAAAATAAGCGATATTTTAGGGGAAAAACAGGGATTTCTATGAAAATAAGCGATATTTTAGGGGAAAAACAGGGATTTCCATGAAAATAAGCGATATTTTAAGGGAAAAACAGGGATTTCTATGAAAATAAGTGATATTTTAGGCTTAAAAACAGGGATTTCTATGAAAATAAGCGATATTTTAGGGGAAAAACAGGGATTTCTATGAAAATAAGCGATATTTTAGGGGAAAAACAGGGATTTCTATGAAAATAAGCGATATTTAAGGTTAAAAACAGGGATTTCTATGAAAATAAGCGATATTTTAGGGGAAAAAACAGGGATTTCTATGAAAATAAGCGATATTTAAGGTTAAAAACAGGGATTTCTATGAAAATAAGCGATATTTTAGGGGAAAAACAGGGATTTCTATGAAAATAAGCGATATTTCAGGGGAAAAGCAGGGATTTCTATGAAAATAAGCGATATTTTAGGGGAAAAACAGGGATTTCTATGAAAATAAGCGATATTTAATGTTAAAAACAGGGATTTCTATGACAATAAGCGATATTTTAGGGGAAAAACAGGGATTTCTATGAAAATGAGTGATATTTTAGGGGAAAAACTGGGATTTCTGTGAAAATAAGCGATATTTTAGGGGAAAAACAGGGATTTCTATGAAAATAAGCGATATTTTAGGGGAAAAACAGGGATTTCTGTGAAAATAAGCGATATTTTAGGGGAAAAACAGGGATTTCCGTGAAAATAAGTGATATTTTAGGGTTAAAATCAGGGATTTCTATGAAAATAAGCGATATTTTAGGGGAAAAACAGGGATTTCTATGACAATAAGCGATATTTTAGGGGAAAAACAGGGATTTCTATTAAAATAAGTGATATTTAAGGTTAAAAACAGGGATTTCTATGAAAATAAGTGATATTTAAGGTTAAAAACAGGGATTTCTGTGAAAATAAGTGATATTTTAGGGTTAAAATCAGGGATTTCGATGAAAATAAGCGATATTTAAGGGGAAAAACAGGGATTTCTATGAAAATAAGCGATATTTTAGGGGAAAAACAGGGATTTCTATGAAAATAAGCGATATTTTAGGGGAAAAACAGGGATTTCTATGAAAATAAGCGATATTTTAGGGGAAAAACAGGGATTTCTATGAAAATAAGCGATATTTTAGGGGAAAAGCAGGGATTTCTATGAAAATAAGCGATATTTTAGGGGAAAAACAGGGATTTCTGTGAAAATAAGCGATATTTTAGGGGAAAAACAGGGATTTCCGTGAAAATAAGTGATATTTTAGGGTTAAAATCAGGGATTTCTATGAAAATAAGCGATATTTTAGGGGAAAAACAGGGATTTCTATGACAATAAGCGATATTTTAGGGGAAAAACAGGGATTTCTATTAAAATAAGTGATATTTAAGGTTAAAAACAGGGATTTCTATGAAAATAAGCGATATTTCAGGGGAAAAACAGGGATTTCTGTGAAAATAAGTGATATTTTAGGGTTAAAATCAGGGATTTCGATGAAAATAAGCGATATTTAAGGGGAAAAACAGGGATTTCTATGAAAATAAGCGATATTTTAGGGGAAAAACAGGGATTTCTATGAAAATAAGCGATATTTTAGGGGAAAAACAGGGATTTCTATGAAAATAAGCGATATTTTAGGGGAAAAACAGGGATTTCTATGAAAATAAGCGATATTTAAGGGGAAAAGCAGGGATTTCTATGAAAATAAGCGATATTTTAGGGGAAAAACAGGGATTTCTATGGAAATAAGCGATATTTAATGTTAAAAACAGGGATTTCTATGACAATAAGCGATATTTTAGGGGAAAAACAGGGATTTCTATGAAAATGAGTGATATTTCAGGGGAAAAACTGGGATTTCTGTGAAAATAAGCGATATTTGAGGTTAAAAACAGGGATTTCTATGAAAATAAGCGATATTTTAGGGGAAAAACAGGGATTTCCATGAAAATAAGCGATATTTTAAGGGAAAAACAGGGATTTCTATGAAAATAAGTGATATTTTAGGCTTAAAAACAGGGATTTCTATGAAAATAAGCGATATTTTAGGGGAAAAAACAGGGATTTCTATGAAAATAAGCGATATTTTAGGGGAAAAACAGGGATTTCTATGAAAATAAGCGATATTTAAGGTTAAAAACAGGGATTTCTATGAAAATAAGCGATATTTTAGGGGAAAAAACAGGGATTTCTATGAAAATAAGCGATATTTAAGGTTAAAAACAGGGATTTCTATGAAAATAAGCGATATTTTAGGGGAAAAACAGGGATTTCTATGAAAATAAGCGATATTTTAGGGGAAAAACAGGGATTTCTATGAAAACAAGCGATATTTTAGGGTTAAAAACAGGGATTTCCATGAAAATAAGCGATATTTTAGGGGAAAAACAGGGATTTCTATGAAAATAAGCGATATTTAAGGGGAAAAACAGGGATTTCTATGAAAATAAGCGATATTTAAGGGGAAAAACAGGGATTTCTATGAAAATAAGCGATATTTTAGGGGAAAAACAGGGATTTCTATGACAATAAGCGATATTTTAGGGGAAAAACAGGGATTTCTATTAAAATAAGTGATATTTAAGGTTAAAAACAGGGATTTCTATGAAAATAAGCGATATTTCAGGGGAAAAACAGGGATTTCGATGAAAATAAGCGATATTTTAGGGGAAAAACAGTGATTTCTATGAAAATAAGCGATATTTTAGGGGAAAAACAGGGATTTCTATGAAAATAAGCGATATTTTAGGGGAAAAACAGGGATTTCTGTGAAAATAAGTGATATTTTAGGGTTAAAATCAGGGATTTCGATGAAAATAAGCGATATTTTAGGGGAAAAACAGGGATTTCTATGAAAATAAGCGATATTTTAGGGGAAAAACAGGGATTTCTATGAAAATAAGCGATATTTTAGGGGAAAAAACAGGGATTTCTATGAAAATAAGCGATATTTTAGGGGAAAAACAGGGATTTCTATGAAAATAAGCGATATTTAATGTTAAAAACAGGGATTTCTATGACAATAAGCGATATTTTAGGGGAAAAACAGGGATTTCTATGAAAATAAGCGATATTTTAGGGGAAAAACAGGGATTTCTATGAAAATAAGCGATATTTCAGGGGAAAAACTGGGATTTCTGTGAAAATAAGCGATATTTGAGGTTAAAAACAGGGATTTCTATGAAAATAAGCGATATTTTAGGGGAAAAACAGGGATTTCTATGAAAATAAGCGATATTTTAGGGGAAAAACAGGGATTTCTGTGAAAATAAGCGATATTTTAGGGGAAAAACAGGGATTTCCGTGAAAATAAGTGATATTTTAGGGTTAAAATCAGGGATTTCTATGAAAATAAGCGATATTTTAGGGGAAAAACAGGGATTTCTATGAAAATAAGCGATATTTTAGGGGAAAAACAGGGATTTCTATGACAATAAGCGATATTTTAGGGGAAAAACAGGGATTTCTATTAAAATAAGTGATATTTAAGGTTAAAAACAGGGATTTCTATGAAAATAAGCGATATTTCAGGGGAAAAACAGGGATTTCGATGAAAATAAGCGATATTTTAGGGGAAAAACAGTGATTTCTATGAAAATAAGCGATATTTTAGGGGAAAAACAGGGATTTCGATGAAAATAAGTGATATTTAAGGTTAAAAACAGGGATTTCTATGAAAATAAGCGATATTTCAGGGGAAAAACAGGGATTTCTGTGAAAATAAGTGATATTTTAGGGTTAAAATCAGGGATTTCGATGAAAATAAGCGATATTTAAGGGGAAAAACAGGGATTTCTATGAAAATAAGCGATATTTTAGGGGAAAAACAGGGATTTCGATGAAAATAAGCGATATTTTAGGTTAAAAACAGGGATTTCTATGAAAATAAGCGATATTTTAGGGGAAAAACAGGGATTTCTATGAAAATAAGCAATATTTTAGGGGAAAAACAGGGATTTCTATGAAAATAAGCGATATTTTAGGGGAAAAACAGGGATTTCTATGAAAATAAGCGATATTTAAGGGGAAAAGCAGGGATTTCTATGAAAATAAGCGATATTTTAGGGGAAAAACAGGGATTTCTATGAAAATAAGCGATATTTAATGTTAAAAACAGGGATTTCTATGACAATAAGCGATATTTTAGGGGAAAAACAGGGATTTCTATGAAAATGAGTGATATTTCAGGGGAAAAACTGGGATTTCTGTGAAAATAAGCGATATTTGAGGTTAAAAACAGGGATTTCTATGAAAATAAGCGATATTTGAGGTTAAAAACAGGGATTTCCATGAAAATAAGCGATATTTTAAGGGAAAAACAGGGATTTCTATGAAAATAAGTGATATTTTAGGGGAAAAACAGGGATTTCTATGAAAATAAGTGATATTTTAGGGGAAAAACAGGGATTTCTATGAAAATAAGCGATATTTAAGGTTAAAAACAGGGATTTCTATGAAAATAAGCGATATTTTAGGGGAAAAACAGGGATTTCTATGAAAATAAGCGATATTTAAGGGGAAAAACAGGGATTTCTATGAAAATAAGCGATATTTTAGGGGAAAAACAGGGATTTCTATGAAAATAAGCGATATTTTAGGGGAAAAACAGGGATTTCTGTGAAAATAAGCGATATTTTAGGGGAAAAACAGGGATTTCTGTGAAAATAAGTGATATTTTAGGGTTAAAATCAGGGATTTCTATGAAAATAAGCGATATTTTAGGGGAAAAACAGGGATTTCTATGACAATAAGCGATATTTTAGGGGAAAAACAGGGATTTCTATTAAAATAAGCGATATTTCAGGGGAAAAACAGGGATTTCTATGAAAATAAGCAATATTTTAGGGGAAAAACAGGGATTTCTATGAAAATAAGCAATATTTTAGGGGAAAAACAGGGATTTCTATGAAAATAAGCGATATTTTAGGGGAAAAACAGGGATTTCTATGAAAATAAGCAATATTTTAGGGGAAAAACAGGGATTTCTATGAAAATAAGCGATATTTTAGGGGAAAAACAGGGATTTCTATGAAAATAAGCGATATTTTAGGGGAAAAGCAGGGATTTCTATGAAAATAAGCGATATTTTAGGGGAAAAACAGGGATTTCTATGAAAATAAGCGATATTTTAGGGGAAAAAACAGGGATTTCTATGAAAATAAGCGATATTTTAAGGGAAAAACAGGGATTTCCATGAAAACAAGCGATATTTTAGGGTTAAAAACAGGGATTTCTATGAAAATAAGCGATATTTTAGGGGAAAAACAGGGATTTCTATGAAAATAAGCGATATTTTAGGGGAAAAACAGGGATTTCCATGAAAATAAGCGATATTTTAAGGGAAAAACAGGGATTTCTATGAAAACAAGCGATATTTTAGGGTTAAAAACAGGGATTTCTATGAAAATAAGCGATATTTTAGGGGAAAAACAGGGATTTCTATGAAAATAAGCGATATTTTAGGGGAAAAACAGGGATTTCTATGAAAATAAGCGATATTTAAGGTTAAAAACAGGGATTTCTATGAAAATAAGCGATATTTTAGGGGAAAAACAGGGATTTCTATGAAAATAAGCGATATTTAAGGGGAAAAGCAGGGATTTCTATGAAAATAAGCGATATTTTAGGGGAAAAACAGGGATTTCTATGAAAATAAGCGATATTTAATGTTAAAAACAGGGATTTCTATGACAATAAGCGATATTTTAGGGGAAAAACAGGGATTTCTATGAAAATGAGTGATATTTCAGGGGAAAAACTGGGATTTCTGTGAAAATAAGCGATATTTGAGGTTAAAAACAGGGATTTCTATGAAAATAAGCGATATTTGAGGTTAAAAACAGGGATTTCCATGAAAATAAGCGATATTTTAAGGGAAAAACAGGGATTTCTATGAAAATAAGTGATATTTTAGGGGAAAAACAGGGATTTCTATGAAAATAAGCGATATTTTAGGGGAAAAAACAGGGATTTCTATGAAAATAAGCGATATTTAAGGTTAAAAACAGGGATTTCTATGAAAATAAGCGATATTTTAGGGGAAAAACAGGGATTTCTATGAAAATAAGCGATATTTAAGGGGAAAAACAGGGATTTCTATGAAAATAAGCGATATTTTAGGGGAAAAACAGGGATTTCTATGAAAATAAGCGATATTTTAGGGGAAAAACAGGGATTTCTGTGAAAATAAGCGATATTTTAGGGGAAAAACAGGGATTTCTGTGAAAATAAGTGATATTTTAGGGTTAAAATCAGGGATTTCTATGAAAATAAGCGATATTTTAGGGGAAAAACAGGGATTTCTATGACAATAAGCGATATTTTAGGGGAAAAACAGGGATTTCTATTAAAATAAGCGATATTTCAGGGGAAAAACAGGGATTTCTATGAAAATAAGCAATATTTTAGGGGAAAAACAGGGATTTCTATGAAAATAAGCAATATTTTAGGGGAAAAACAGGGATTTCTATGAAAATAAGCGATATTTTAGGGGAAAAACAGGGATTTCTATGAAAATAAGCAATATTTTAGGGGAAAAACAGGGATTTCTATGAAAATAAGCGATATTTTAGGGGAAAAACAGGGATTTCTATGAAAATAAGCGATATTTAAGGGGAAAAGCAGGGATTTCTATGAAAATAAGCGATATTTTAGGGGAAAAACAGGGATTTCTATGAAAATAAGCGATATTTTAGGGGAAAAACAGGGATTTCTATGACAATAAGCGATATTTTAGGGGAAAAAACAGGGATTTCTATGAAAATGAGTGATATTTCAGGGGAAAAACTGGGATTTCTGTGAAAATAAGCGATATTTGAGGTTAAAAACAGGGATTTCTATGAAAATAAGCGATATTTTAGGGGAAAAACAGGGATTTCCATGAAAATAAGCGATATTTTAAGGGAAAAACAGGGATTTCTATGAAAATAAGTGATATTTTAGGCTTAAAAACAGGGATTTCTATGAAAATAAGCGATATTTTAGGGGAAAAACAGGGATTTCTATGAAAATAAGCGATATTTTAGGGGAAAAACAGGGATTTCTATGAAAATAAGCGATATTTAAGGTTAAAAACAGGGATTTCTATGAAAATAAGCGATATTTTAGGGGAAAAACAGGGATTTCTATGAAAATAAGCGATATTTAAGGTTAAAAACAGGGATTTCTATGAAAATAAGCGATATTTTAGGGGAAAAACAGGGATTTCTATTAAAATAAGCGATATTTCAGGGGAAAAACAGGGATTTCTATGAAAAT
The DNA here is from genome assembly GCF_023343835.1 of Lagopus muta. Lineage (NCBI taxonomy): Eukaryota > Metazoa > Chordata > Aves > Galliformes > Phasianidae > Lagopus > Lagopus muta. The sequence goes on from NW_026040269.1 coordinate 30,180, forward strand.
AAGCAATATTTTAGGGGAAAAACAGGGATTTCTATGAAAATAAGCAATATTTTAGGGGAAAAACAGGGATTTCTATGAAAATAAGCGATATTTTAGGGGAAAAACAGGGATTTCTATGAAAATAAGCAATATTTTAGGGGAAAAACAGGGATTTCTATGAAAATAAGCGATATTTTAGGGGAAAAACAGGGATTTCTATGAAAATAAGCGATATTTAAGGGGAAAAGCAGGGATTTCTATGAAAATAAGCGATATTTTAGGGGAAAAACAGGGATTTCTATGAAAATAAGCGATATTTTAGGGGAAAAAACAGGGATTTCTATGACAATAAGCGATATTTTAGGGGAAAAACAGGGATTTCTATGAAAATGAGTGATATTTCAGGGGAAAAACTGGGATTTCTGTGAAAATAAGCGATATTTGAGGTTAAAAACAGGGATTTCTATGAAAATAAGCGATATTTTAGGGGAAAAACAGGGATTTCCATGAAAATAAGCGATATTTTAAGGGAAAAACAGGGATTTCTATGAAAATAAGTGATATTTTAGGCTTAAAAACAGGGATTTCTATGAAAATAAGCGATATTTTAGGGGAAAAACAGGGATTTCTATGAAAATAAGCGATATTTTAGGGGAAAAACAGGGATTTCTATGAAAATAAGCGATATTTAAGGTTAAAAACAGGGATTTCTATGAAAATAAGCGATATTTTAGGGGAAAAACAGGGATTTCTATGAAAATAAGCGATATTTAAGGTTAAAAACAGGGATTTCGATGAAAATAAGCGATATTTTAGGGGAAAAACAGGGATTTCTATGAAAATAAGCGATATTTTAGGGGAAAAACAGGGATTTCTATGAAAACAAGCGATATTTTAGGGTTAAAAACAGGGATTTCCATGAAAATAAGCGATATTTTAGGGGAAAAACAGGGATTTCGATGAAAATAAGCGATATTTAAGGGGAAAAACAGGGATTTCTATGAAAATAAGCGATATTTTAGGGGAAAAACAGGGATTTTGATGAAAATAAGCGATATTTTAGGGGAAAAACAGGGATTTCTATTAAAATAAGTGATATTTAAGGTTAAAAACAGGGATTTCGATGAAAATAAGCGATATTTCAGGGGAAAAACAGGGATTTCGATGAAAATAAGCGATATTTTAGGGGAAAAACAGTGATTTCTATGAAAATAAGCGATATTTTAGGGGAAAAACAGGGATTTCGATGAAAATAAGCGATATTTTAGGGGAAAAACAGGGATTTCTGTGAAAATAAGTGATATTTTAGGGTTAAAATCAGGGATTTCGATGAAAATAAGCGATATTTTAGGGGAAAAACAGGGATTTCTATGAAAATAAGCGATATTTTAGGGGAAAAACAGGGATTTCTATGAAAATAAGCGATATTTAAGGGGAAAAGCAGGGATTTCTATGAAAATAAGCGATATTTTAGGGGAAAAACAGGGATTTCTATGAAAATAAGCGATATTTAATGTTAAAAACAGGGATTTCTATGACAATAAGCGATATTTTAGGGGAAAAACAGGGATTTCTATGAAAATGAGTGATATTTTAGGGGAAAAACTGGGATTTCTGTGAAAATAAGCGATATTTTAGGGGAAAAACAGGGATTTCTATGAAAATAAGCGATATTTTAGGGGAAAAACAGGGATTTCTGTGAAAATAAGCGATATTTTAGGGGAAAAACAGGGATTTCCGTGAAAATAAGTGATATTTTAGGGTTAAAATCAGGGATTTCTATGAAAATAAGCGATATTTTAGGGGAAAAACAGGGATTTCTATGACAATAAGCGATATTTTAGGGGAAAAACAGGGATTTCTATTAAAATAAGTGATATTTAAGGTTAAAAACAGGGATTTCTATGAAAATAAGTGATATTTAAGGTTAAAAACAGGGATTTCTGTGAAAATAAGTGATATTTTAGGGTTAAAATCAGGGATTTCGATGAAAATAAGCGATATTTAAGGGGAAAAACAGGGATTTCTATGAAAATAAGCGATATTTTAGGGGAAAAACAGGGATTTCTATGAAAATAAGCGATATTTTAGGGGAAAAACAGGGATTTCTATGAAAATAAGCGATATTTTAGGGGAAAAACAGGGATTTCTATGAAAATAAGCGATATTTTAGGGGAAAAGCAGGGATTTCTATGAAAATAAGCGATATTTTAGGGGAAAAACAGGGATTTCTGTGAAAATAAGCGATATTTTAGGGGAAAAACAGGGATTTCCGTGAAAATAAGTGATATTTTAGGGTTAAAATCAGGGATTTCTATGAAAATAAGCGATATTTTAGGGGAAAAACAGGGATTTCTATGACAATAAGCGATATTTTAGGGGAAAAACAGGGATTTCTATTAAAATAAGTGATATTTAAGGTTAAAAACAGGGATTTCTATGAAAATAAGCGATATTTAAGGGGAAAAACAGGGATTTCTATGAAAATAAGTGATATTTCAGGGGAAAAACAGGGATTTCTGTGAAAATAAGTGATATTTTAGGGTTAAAATCAGGGATTTCGATGAAAATAAGTGATATTTAAGGGGAAAAACAGGGATTTCTATGAAAATAAGCGATATTTTAGGGGAAAAACAGGGATTTCTATGAAAATAAGCGATATTTTAGGGGAAAAACAGGGATTTCTATGAAAATAAGCGATATTTTAGGGGAAAAACAGGGATTTCTATGAAAATAAGCGATATTTAAGGGGAAAAGCAGGGATTTCTATGAAAATAAGCGATATTTTAGGGGAAAAACAGGGATTTCTATGGAAATAAGCGATATTTAATGTTAAAAACAGGGATTTCTATGACAATAAGCGATATTTTAGGGGAAAAACAGGGATTTCTATGAAAATGAGTGATATTTCAGGGGAAAAACTGGGATTTCTGTGAAAATAAGCGATATTTGAGGTTAAAAACAGGGATTTCTATGAAAATAAGCGATATTTTAGGGGAAAAACAGGGATTTCCATGAAAATAAGCGATATTTTAAGGGAAAAACAGGGATTTCTATGAAAATAAGTGATATTTTAGGCTTAAAAACAGGGATTTCTATGAAAATAAGCGATATTTTAGGGGAAAAACAGGGATTTCTATGAAAATAAGCGATATTTTAGGGGAAAAACAGGGATTTCTATGAAAATAAGCGATATTTAAGGTTAAAAACAGGGATTTCTATGAAAATAAGCGATATTTTAGGGGAAAAACAGGGATTTCTATGAAAATAAGCGATATTTAAGGTTAAAAACAGGGATTTCTATGAAAATAAGCGATATTTTAGGGGAAAAACAGGGATTTCTATGAAAATAAGCGATATTTTAGGGGAAAAACAGGGATTTCTATGAAAACAAGCGATATTTTAGGGTTAAAAACAGGGATTTCCATGAAAATAAGCGATATTTTAGGGGAAAAACAGGGATTTCTATGAAAATAAGCGATATTTAAGGGGAAAAACAGGGATTTCTATGAAAATAAGCGATATTTTAGGGGAAAAACAGGGATTTCTATGACAATAAGCGATATTTTAGGGGAAAAACAGGGATTTCTATTAAAATAAGTGATATTTAAGGTTAAAAACAGGGATTTCTATGAAAATAAGCGATATTTCAGGGGAAAAACAGGGATTTCTATGAAAATCAGCGATATTTTAGGGGAAAAACAGGGATTTCTATGAAAATAAGCGATATTTTAGGGGAAAAACAGGGATTTCGATGAAAATAAGCGATATTTTAGGGGAAAAACAGGGATTTCTGTGAAAATAAGTGATATTTTAGGGTTAAAATCAGGGATTTCGATGAAAATAAGCGATATTTTAGGGGAAAAACAGGGATTTCTATGAAAATAAGCGATATTTTAGGGGAAAAACAGGGATTTCTATGAAAATAAGCGATATTTAAGGGGAAAAGCAGGGATTTCTATGAAAATAAGCGATATTTTAGGGGAAAAACAGGGATTTCTATGAAAATAAGCGATATTTCAGGGGAAAAACTGGGATTTCTGTGAAAATAAGCGATATTTGAGGTTAAAAACAGGGATTTCTATGAAAATAAGCGATATTTTAGGGGAAAAACAGGGATTTCTATGAAAATAAGCGATATTTTAGGGGAAAAACAGGGATTTCTGTGAAAATAAGCGATATTTTAGGGGAAAAACAGGGATTTCCGTGAAAATAAGTGATATTTTAGGGTTAAAATCAGGGATTTCTATGAAAATAAGCGATATTTTAGGGGAAAAACAGGGATTTCTATGACAATAAGCGATATTTTAGGGGAAAAACAGGGATTTCTATTAAAATAAGTGATATTTAAGGTTAAAAACAGGGATTTCTATGAAAATAAGCGATATTTCAGGGGAAAAACAGGGATTTCTGTGAAAATAAGTGATATTTTAGGGTTAAAATCAGGGATTTCGATGAAAATAAGTGATATTTAAGGGGAAAAACAGGGATTTCTATGAAAATAAGCGATATTTTAGGGGAAAAACAGGGATTTCTATGAAAATAAGCGATATTTTAGGGGAAAAACAGGGATTTCTATGAAAATAAGCGATATTTTAGGGGAAAAACAGGGATTTCTATGAAAATAAGCGATATTTAAGGGGAAAAGCAGGGATTTCTATGAAAATAAGCGATATTTTAGGGGAAAAACAGGGATTTCTATGAAAATAAGCGATATTTAATGTTAAAAACAGGGATTTCTATGACAATAAGCGATATTTTAGGGGAAAAACAGGGATTTCTATGAAAATGAGTGATATTTCAGGGGAAAAACTGGGATTTCTGTGAAAATAAGCGATATTTTAGGGGAAAAACAGGGATTTCTATGAAAATAAGCGATATTTTAGGGGAAAAACAGGGATTTCCATGAAAATAAGCGATATTTTAAGGGAAAAACAGGGATTTCTATGAAAATAAGTGATATTTTAGGCTTAAAAACAGGGATTTCTATGAAAATAAGCGATATTTTAGGGGAAAAACAGGGATTTCTATGAAAATAAGCGATATTTTAGGGGAAAAACAGGGATTTCTATGAAAATAAGCGATATTTTAGGGGAAAAACAGGGATTTCTATGAAAATAAGCGATATTTTAGGGGAAAAACAGGGATTTCTATGAAAATAAGCGATATTTAAGGTTAAAAACAGGGATTTCTATGAAAATAAGCGATATTTTAGGGGAAAAACAGGGATTTCTATGAAAATAAGCGATATTTAAGGTTAAAAACAGGGATTTCTATGAAAATAAGCGATATTTTAGGGGAAAAACAGGGATTTCTATGAAAATAAGCGATATTTCAGGGGAAAAGCAGGGATTTCTATGAAAATAAGCGATATTTTAGGGGAAAAACAGGGATTTCTATGAAAATAAGCGATATTTAATGTTAAAAACAGGGATTTCTATGACAATAAGCGATATTTTAGGGGAAAAACAGGGATTTCTATGAAAATGAGTGATATTTTAGGGGAAAAACTGGGATTTCTGTGAAAATAAGCGATATTTTAGGGGAAAAACAGGGATTTCTATGAAAATAAGCGATATTTAAGGGGAAAAACAGGGATTTCTGTGAAAATAAGCGATATTTTAGGGGAAAAACAGGGATTTCCGTGAAAATAAGTGATATTTTAGGGTTAAAATCAGGGATTTCTATGAAAATAAGCGATATTTTAGGGGAAAAACAGGGATTTCTATGACAATAAGCGATATTTTAGGGGAAAAACAGGGATTTCTATTAAAATAAGTGATATTTAAGGTTAAAAACAGGGATTTCTATGAAAATAAGTGATATTTAAGGTTAAAAACAGGGATTTCTGTGAAAATAAGTGATATTTTAGGGTTAAAATCAGGGATTTCGATGAAAATAAGCGATATTTAAGGGGAAAAACAGGGATTTCTATGAAAATAAGCGATATTTTAGGGGAAAAACAGGGATTTCTATGAAAATAAGCGATATTTTAGGGGAAAAACAGGGATTTCTATGAAAATAAGCGATATTTTAGGGGAAAAACAGGGATTTCTATGAAAATAAGCGATATTTTAGGGGAAAAGCAGGGATTTCTATGAAAATAAGCGATATTTTAGGGGAAAAACAGGGATTTCTGTGAAAATAAGCGATATTTTAGGGGAAAAACAGGGATTTCCGTGAAAATAAGTGATATTTTAGGGTTAAAATCAGGGATTTCTATGAAAATAAGCGATATTTTAGGGGAAAAACAGGGATTTCTATGACAATAAGCGATATTTTAGGGGAAAAACAGGGATTTCTATTAAAATAAGTGATATTTAAGGTTAAAAACTGGGATTTCTGTGAAAATAAGCGATATTTCAGGGGAAAAACAGGGATTTCTATGAAAATAAGTGATATTTTAGGGTTAAAATCAGGGATTTCGATGAAAATAAGCGATATTTAAGGGGAAAAACAGGGATTTCTATGAAAATAAGCGATATTTTAGGGGAAAAACAGGGATTTCTATGAAAATAAGCGATATTTTAGGGGAAAAACAGGGATTTCTATGAAAATAAGCGATATTTTAGGGGAAAAACAGGGATTTCTATGAAAATAAGCGATATTTTAGGGGAAAAACAGGGATTTCTATGAAAATAAGCGATATTTTAGGGGAAAAACAGGGATTTCTATGGAAATAAGCGATATTTAATGTTAAAAACAGGGATTTCTATGACAATAAGCGATATTTTAGGGGAAAAACAGGGATTTCTATGAAAATGAGTGATATTTCAGGGGAAAAACTGGGATTTCTGTGAAAATAAGCGATATTTGAGGTTAAAAACAGGGATTTCTATGAAAATAAGCGATATTTTAGGGGAAAAACAGGGATTTCCATGAAAATAAGCGATATTTTAAGGGAAAAACAGGGATTTCTATGAAAATAAGTGATATTTTAGGCTTAAAAACAGGGATTTCTATGAAAATAAGCGATATTTTAGGGGAAAAACAGGGATTTCTATGAAAATAAGCGATATTTTAGGGGAAAAACAGGGATTTCTATGAAAATAAGCGATATTTAAGGTTAAAAACAGGGATTTCTATGAAAATAAGCGATATTTTAGGGGAAAAACAGGGATTTCGATGAAAATAAGCGATATTTAAGGTTAAAAACAGGGATTTCTATGAAAATAAGCGATATTTTAGGGGAAAAACAGGGATTTCTATGAAAATAAGCGATATTTTAGGGGAAAAACAGGGATTTCTATGAAAATAAGCGATATTTAAGGTGAAAAACAGGGATTTCTATGAAAATAAGCGATATTTTAGGGGAAAAACAGGGATTTCTATGAAAATAAGCGATATTTCAGGGGAAAAACAGGGATTTCTATGAAAACAAGCGATATTTTAGGGTTAAAAACAGGGATTTCCATGAAAATAAGCGATATTTTAGGGGAAAAACAGGGATTTCTATGAAAATAAGCGATATTTAAGGGGAAAAACAGGGATTTCTATGAAAATAAGCGATATTTTAGGGGAAAAACAGGGATTTCTATGACAATAAGCGATATTTTAGGGGAAAAACAGGGATTTCGATGAAAATAAGCGATATTTTAGGGGAAAAACAGGGATTTCTGTGAAAATAAGTGATATTTTAGGGTTAAAATCAGGGATTTCGATGAAAATAAGCGATATTTTAGGGGAAAAACAGGGATTTCTATGAAAATAAGCGATATTTTAGGGGAAAAACAGGGATTTCTATGAAAATAAGCGATATTTTAGGGGAAAAACAGGGATTTCTATGAAAATAAGCGATATTTTAGGGGAAAAACAGGGATTTCTATGAAAATAAGCGATATTTAATGTTAAAAACAGGGATTTCTATGACAATAAGCGATATTTTAGGGGAAAAACAGGGATTTCTATGAAAATAAGCGATATTTTAGGGGAAAAACAGGGATTTCTATGAAAATAAGCGATATTTCAGGGGAAAAACTGGGATTTCTGTGAAAATAAGCGATATTTGAGGTTAAAAACAGGGATTTCTATGAAAATAAGCGATATTTTAGGGGAAAAACAGGGATTTCTATGAAAATAAGCGATATTTTAGGGGAAAAACAGGGATTTCTGTGAAAATAAGCGATATTTTAGGGGAAAAACAGGGATTTCCGTGAAAATAAGTGATATTTTAGGGTTAAAATCAGGGATTTCTATGAAAATAAGCGATATTTTAGGGGAAAAACAGGGATTTCTATGACAATAAGCGATATTTTAGGGGAAAAACAGGGATTTCTATTAAAATAAGTGATATTTAAGGTTAAAAACAGGGATTTCTATGAAAATAAGCGATATTTCAGGGGAAAAACAGGGATTTCTGTGAAAATAAGTGATATTTTAGGGTTAAAATCAGGGATTTCGATGAAAATAAGTGATATTTAAGGGGAAAAACAGGGATTTCTATGAAAATAAGCGATATTTTAGGGGAAAAACAGGGATTTCTATGAAAATAAGCGATATTTTAGGGGAAAAACAGGGATTTCTATGAAAATAAGCGATATTTTAGGGGAAAAACAGGGATTTCTATGAAAATAAGCGATATTTAATGTTAAAAACAGGGATTTCTATGACAATAAGCGATATTTTAGGGGAAAAACAGGGATTTCTATGAAAATGAGTGATATTTCAGGGGAAAAACTGGGATTTCTATGAAAATAAGCGATATTTTAGGGGAAAAACAGGGATTTCTATGAAAATAAGCGATATTTTAGGGGAAAAACAGGGATTTCCATGAAAATAAGCGATATTTTAGGGGAAAAACAGGGATTTCTATGAAAATAAGCGATATTTAAGGTTAAAAACAGGGATTTCTATGACAATAAGCGATATTTTAGGGGAAAAACAGGGATTTCTATGAAAATAAGCGATATTTAAGGTTAAAAACAGGGATTTCTATGAAAATAAGCGATATTTTAGGGGAAAAACAGGGATTTCTATGAAAATAAGCGATATTTTAGGGGAAAAACAGGGATTTCTATGAAAATAAGCGATATTTAAGGTTAAAAACAGGGATTTCTATGACAATAAGCGATATTTTAGGGGAAAAACAGGGATTTCTATGAAAATAAGCGATATTTAAGGTTAAAAACAGGGATTTCTATGAAAATAAGCGATATTTTAGGGGAAAAACAGGGATTTCTATGAAAATAAGCGATATTTTAGGGGAAAAACAGGGATTTCTATGAAAACAAGCGATATTTTAGGGTTAAAAACAAGGATTTCCATGAAAATAAGCGATATTTTAGGGGAAAAACAGGGATTTCTATGAAAATAAGCGATATTTAAGGGGAAAAACAGGGATTTCTATGAAAATAAGCGATATTTTAGGGGAAAAAACAGGGATTTCTATGACAATAAGCGATATTTTAGGGGAAAAACAGGGATTTCTATTAAAATAAGTGATATTTAAGGTTAAAAACAGGGATTTCTATGAAAATAAGCGATATTTCAGGGGAAAAACAGGGATTTCGATGAAAATAAGCGATATTTTAGGGGAAAAACAGTGATTTCTATGAAAATAAGCGATATTTTAGGGGAAAAACAGGGATTTCTATGAAAATAAGCGATATTTTAGGGGAAAAACAGGGATTTCTGTGAAAATAAGTGATATTTTAGGGTTAAAATCAGGGATTTCGATGAAAATAAGCGATATTTTAGGGGAAAAACAGGGATTTCTATGAAAATAAGCGATATTTTAGGGGAAAAACAGGGATTTCTATGAAAATAAGCGATATTTAAGGGGAAAAACAGGGATTTCTATGAAAATAAGCGATATTTTAGGGGAAAAACGGGGATTTCTATGAAAATAAGCGATATTTAATGTTAAAAACAGGGATTTCTATGACAATAAGCGATATTTTAGGGGAAAAACAGGGATTTCTATGAAAATGAGTGATATTTCAGGGGAAAAACTGGGATTTCTGTGAAAATAAGCGATATTTGAGGTTAAAAACAGGGATTTCTATGAAAATAAGCGATATTTTAGGGGAAAAACAGGGATTTCTATGAAAATAAGCGATATTTTAGGGGAAAAACAGGGATTTCTATGAAAATAAGCGATATTTTAGGGGAAAAACAGGGATTTCTATGAAAATAAGCGATATTTTAGGGGAAAAACAGGGATTTCGATGAAAATAAGCGATATTTTAGGGGAAAAACAGGGATTTCTGTGAAAATAAGTGATATTTTAGGGTTAAAATCAGGGATTTCGATGAAAATAAGCGATATTTTAGGGGAAAAACAGGGATTTCTATGAAAATAAGCGATATTTTAGGGGAAAAACAGGGATTTCTATGAAAATAAGCGATATTTAAGGGGAAAAGCAGGGATTTCTATGAAAATAAGCGATATTTTAGGGGAAAAACAGGGATTTCTATGAAAATAAGCGATATTTAATGTTAAAAACAGGGATTTCTATGACAATAAGCGATATTTTAGGGGAAAAACAGGGATTTCTATGAAAATGAGTGATATTTTAGGGGAAAAACTGGGATTTCTGTGAAAATAAGCGATATTTTAGGGGAAAAACAGGGATTTCTATGAAAATAAGCGATATTTTAGGGGAAAAACAGGGATTTCTGTGAAAATAAGCGATATTTTAGGGGAAAAACAGGGATTTCCGTGAAAATAAGTGATATTTTAGGGTTAAAATCAGGGATTTCTATGAAAATAAGCGATATTTTAGGGGAAAAACAGGGATTTCTATGACAATAAGCGATATTTTAGGGGAAAAACAGGGATTTCTATTAAAATAAGTGATATTTAAGGTTAAAAACAGGGATTTCTATGAAAATAAGTGATATTTAAGGTTAAAAACAGGGATTTCTGTGAAAATAAGTGATATTTTAGGGTTAAAATCAGGGATTTCGATGAAAATAAGCGATATTTAAGGGGAAAAACAGGGATTTCTATGAAAATAAGCGATATTTTAGGGGAAAAACAGGGATTTCTATGAAAATAAGCGATATTTTAGGGGAAAAACAGGGATTTCTATGAAAATAAGCGATATTTTAGGGGAAAAACAGGGATTTCTATGAAAATAAGCGATATTTTAGGGGAAAAGCAGGGATTTCTATGAAAATAAGCGATATTTTAGGGGAAAAACAGGGATTTCTGTGAAAATAAGCGATATTTTAGGGGAAAAACAGGGATTTCCGTGAAAATAAGTGATATTTTAGGGTTAAAATCAGGGATTTCTATGAAAATAAGCGATATTTTAGGGGAAAAACAGGGATTTCTATGACAATAAGCGATATTTTAGGGGAAAAACAGGGATTTCTATTAAAATAAGTGATATTTAAGGTTAAAAACAGGGATTTCTATGAAAATAAGCGATATTTCAGGGGAAAAACAGGGATTTCTGTGAAAATAAGTGATATTTTAGGGTTAAAATCAGGGATTTCGATGAAAATAAGCGATATTTAAGGGGAAAAACAGGGATTTCTATGAAAATAAGCGATATTTTAGGGGAAAAACAGGGATTTCTATGAAAATAAGCGATATTTTAGGGGAAAAACAGGGATTTCGATGAAAATAAGCGATATTTTAGGGGAAAAACAGGGATTTCTATGAAAATAAGCGATATTTAAGGGGAAAAGCAGGGATTTCTATGAAAATAAGCGATATTTTAGGGGAAAAACAGGGATTTCTATGAAAATAAGCGATATTTAATGTTAAAAACAGGGATTTCTATGACAATAAGCGATATTTTAGGGGAAAAACAGGGATTTCTATGAAAATGAGTGATATTTCAGGGGAAAAACTGGGATTTCTGTGAAAATAAGCGATATTTGAGGTTAAAAACAGGGATTTCTATGAAAATAAGCGATATTTTAGGGGAAAAACAGGGATTTCCATGAAAATAAGCGATATTTTAAGGGAAAAACAGGGATTTCTATGAAAATAAGTGATATTTTAGGCTTAAAAACAGGGATTTCTATGAAAATAAGCGATATTTTAGGGGAAAAACAGGGATTTCTATGAAAATAAGCGATATTTTAGGGGAAAAACAGGGATTTCTATGAAAATAAGCGATATTTAAGGTTAAAAACAGGGATTTCTATGAAAATAAGCGATATTTTAGGGGAAAAACAGGGATTTCTATGAAAATAAGCGATATTTAAGGTTAAAAACAGGGATTTCTATGAAAATAAGCGATATTTTAGGGGAAAAACAGGGATTTCTATGAAAATAAGCGATATTTTAGGGGAAAAACAGGGATTTCTATGAAAACAAGCGATATTTTAGGGTTAAAAACAGGGATTTCCATGAAAATAAGCGATATTTTAGGGGAAAAACAGGGATTTCTATGAAAATAAGCGATATTTAAGGGGAAAAACAGGGATTTCTATGAAAATAAGCGATATTTTAGGGGAAAAAACAGGGATTTCTATGACAATAAGCGATATTTTAGGGGAAAAACAGGGATTTCTATTAAAATAAGTGATATTTAAGGTTAAAAACAGGGATTTCTATGAAAATAAGCGATATTTCAGGGGAAAAACAGTGATTTCTATGAAAATAAGCGATATTTTAGGGGAAAAACAGGGATTTCGATGAAAATAAGCGATATTTTAGGGGAAAAACAGGGATTTCTGTGAAAATAAGTGATATTTTAGGGTTAAAATCAGGGATTTCTATGAAAATAAGCGATATTTTAGGGGAAAAACAGGGATTTCTATGAAAATAAGCGATATTTTAGGGGAAAAACAGGGATTTCTATGAAAATAAGCGATATTTAAGGGGAAAAACAGGGATTTCTATGAAAATAAGCGATATTTAATGTTAAAAACAGGGATTTCTATGACAATAAGTGATATTTTAGGGGAAAAACAGGGATTTCTATGAAAATAAGCGATATTTCAGGGGAAAAACTGGGATTTCTGTGAAAATAAGCGATATTTGAGGTTAAAAACAGGGATTTCTATGAAAATAAGCGATATTTTAGGGGAAAAACAGGGATTTCTATGAAAATAAGCGATATTTTAGGGGAAAAACAGGGATTTCTGTGAAAATAAGCGATATTTTAGGGGAAAAACAGGGATTTCTGTGAAAATAAGTGATATTTTAGGGTTAAAATCAGGGATTTCTATGAAAATAAGCGATATTTTAGGGGAAAAAACAGGGATTTCTATGACAATAAGCGATATTTTAGGGGAAAAACAGGGATTTCTATTAAAATAAGTGATATTTAAGGTTAAAAACAGGGATTTCTATGAAAATAAGCGATATTTCAGGGGAAAAAACAGGGATTTCTGTGAAAATAAGTGATATTTTAGGGTTAAAATCAGGGATTTCGATGAAAATAAGCGATATTTAAGGGGAAAAACAGGGATTTCTATGACAATAAGCGATATTTTAGGGGAAAAACAGGGATTTCTATGAAAATAAGTGATATTTTAGGGGAAAAACAGGGATTTCTATGAAAATAAGCGATATTTCAGGGGAAAAAACTGGGATTTCTGTGAAAATAAGCGATATTTGAGGTTAAAAACAGGGATTTCTATGAAAATAAGCGATATTTTAGGGGAAAAACAGGGATTTCTATGAAAATAAGCGATATTTTAGGGGAAAAACAGGGATTTCTGTGAAAATAAGCGATATTTTAGGGGAAAAACAGGGATTTCTGTGAAAATAAGTGATATTTTAGGGTTAAAATCAGGGATTTCTATGAAAATAAGCGATATTTTAGGGGAAAAACAGGGATTTCTATGACAATAAGCGATATTTTAGGGGAAAAACAGGGATTTCTATTAAAATAAGTGATATTTAAGGTTAAAAACAGGGATTTCTATGAAAATAAGCGATATTTCAGGGGAAAAACAGGGATTTCTGTGAAAATAAGTGATATTTTAGGGTTAAAATCAGGGATTTCGATGAAAATAAGCGATATTTAAGGGGAAAAACAGGGATTTCTATGAAAATAAGCGATATTTTAGGGGAAAAACAGGGATTTCTATGAAAATAAGCGATATTTTAGGGGAAAAACAGGGATTTCTATGAAAATAAGCGATATTTTAGGGGAAAAACAGGGATTTCTATGAAAATAAGCGATATTTAAGGGGAAAAGCAGGGATTTCTATGAAAATAAGCGATATTTTAGGGGAAAAACAGGGATTTCTATGAAAATAAGCGATATTTTAGGGGAAAAAACAGGGATTTCTATGAAAATAAGCGATATTTTAGGGGAAAAACAGGGATTTCTATGAAAATGAGTGATATTTCAGGGGAAAAACTGGGATTTCTGTGAAAATAAGCGATATTTTAGGGGAAAAACAGGGATTTCTATGAAAATAAGCGATATTTTAGGGGAAAAACAGGGATTTCTATGACAATAAGCGATATTTTAGGGGAAAAACAGGGATTTCTATGAAAATGAGTGATATTTCAGGGGAAAAACTGGGATTTCTGTGAAAATAAGCGATATTTTAGGGGAAAAACAGGGATTTCTATGAAAATAAGCGATATTTTAGGGGAAAAACAGGGATTTCCATGAAAATAAGCGATATTTTAAGGGAAAAACAGGGATTTCTATGAAAATAAGTGATATTTTAGGCTTAAAAACAGGGATTTCTATGAAAATAAGCGATATTTTAGGGGAAAAACAGGGATTTCTATGAAAATAAGCGATATTTTAGGGGAAAAACAGGGATTTCTATGAAAATAAGCGATATTTAAGGTTAAAAACAGGGATTTCTATGAAAATAAGCGATATTTTAGGGGAAAAACAGGGATTTCTATGGAAATAAGCGATATTTAAGGTTAAAAACAGGGATTTCTATGAAAATAAGCGATATTTTAGGGGAAAAAACAGGGATTTCTATGAAAATAAGCGATATTTTAGGGGAAAAACAGGGATTTCTATGAAAACAAGCGATATTTTAGGGTTAAAAACAAGGATTTCCATGAAAATAAGCGATATTTTAGGGGAAAAACAGGGATTTCTATGAAAATAAGCGATATTTAAGGGGAAAAACAGGGATTTCTATGAAAATAAGCGATATTTTAGGGGAAAAACAGGGATTTCTATGACAATAAGCGATATTTTAGGGGAAAAACAGGGATTTCTATTAAAATAAGTGATATTTAAGGTTAAAAACAGGGATTTCTATGAAAATAAGCGATATTTCAGGGGAAAAACAGGGATTTCGATGAAAATAAGCGATATTTTAGGGGAAAAACAGTGATTTCTATGAAAATAAGCGATATTTTAGGGGAAAAACTGGGATTTCGATGAAAATAAGCGATATTTTAGGGGAAAAACAGGGATTTCTGTGAAAATAAGTGATATTTTAGGGTTAAAATCAGGGATTTCGATGAAAATAAGCGATATTTTAGGGGAAAAACAGGGATTTCTATGAAAATAAGCGATATTTTAGGGGAAAAACAGGGATTTCTATGAAAATAAGCAATATTTAAGGGGAAAAACAGGGATTTCTATGAAAATAAGCGATATTTTAGGGGAAAAACAGGGATTTCTATGAAAATAAGCGATATTTAATGTTAAAAACAGGGATTTCTATGACAATAAGCGATATTTTAGGGGAAAAACAGGGATTTCTATGAAAATGAGTGATATTTCAGGGGAAAAACTGGGATTTCTGTGAAAATAAGCGATATTTTAGGGGAAAAACAGGGATTTCTATGAAAATAAGCGATATTTTAGGGGAAAAACAGGGATTTCTATGAAAATAAGCGATATTTTAGGGGAAAAACAGGGATTTCTATGAAAATAAGCGATATTTTAGGGGAAAAAACAGGGATTTCTATGAAAATAAGCGATATTTTAGGGGAAAAACAGGGATTTCTATGAAAATAAGCGATATTTTAGGGGAAAAACAGGGATTTCTATGAAAATAAGCGATATTTTAGGGGAAAAACAGGGATTTCTATGAAAATAAGCGATATTTTAGGGGAAAAACAGGGATTTCTATGAAAATAAGCGATATTTTAGGGGAAAAACAGGGATTTCTGTGAAAATAAGCGATATTTTAGGGGAAAAACAGGGATTTCCGTGAAAATAAGTGATATTTTAGGGTTAAAATCAGGGATTTCTATGAAAATAAGCGATATTTTAGGGGAAAAACAGGGATTTCTATGACAATAAGCGATATTTTAGGGGGAAAAACAGGGATTTCTATTAAAATAAGTGATATTTAAGGTTAAAAACAGGGATTTCTATGAAAATAAGCGATATTTCAGGGGAAAAACAGGGATTTCTGTGAAAATAAGTGATATTTTAGGGTTAAAATCAGGGATTTCGATGAAAATAAGCGATATTTAAGGGGAAAAACAGGGATTTCTATGAAAATAAGCGATATTTTAGGGGAAAAACAGGGATTTCGATGAAAATAAGCGATATTTAATGTTAAAAACAGGGATTTCTATGAAAATAAGCGATATTTTAGGGGAAAAACAGGGATTTCTATGAAAATAAGCGATATTTTAGGGGAAAAACAGGGATTTCGATGAAAATAAGCGATATTTTAGGGGAAAAACAGGGATTTCTATGAAAATAAGCGATATTTAATGTTAAAAACAGGGATTTCTATGACAATAAGCGATATTTTAGGGGAAAAACAGGGATTTCTATGAAAATGAGTGATATTTCAGGGGAAAAACTGGGATTTCTGTGAAAATAAGCGATATTTGAGGTTAAAAACAGGGATTTCTATGAAAATAAGCGATATTTTAGGGGAAAAACAGGGATTTCCATGAAAATAAGCGATATTTTAAGGGAAAAACAGGGATTTCTATGAAAATAAGTGATATTTTAGGGGAAAAACAGGGATTTCTATGAAAATAAGCGATATTTTAGGGGAAAAACAGGGATTTCTATGAAAATAAGCGATATTTAATGTTAAAAACAGGGATTTCTATGACAATAAGCGATATTTTAGGGGAAAAACAGGGATTTCTATGAAAATGAGTGATATTTCAGGGGAAAAACTGGGATTTCTGTGAAAATAAGCGATATTTGAGGTTAAAAACAGGGATTTCTATGAAAATAAGCGATATTTTAGGTAAAAAACAGGGATTTCCATGAAAATAAGCGATATTTTAAGGGAAAAACAGGGATTTCTATGAAAATAAGCGATATTTTAGGCTTAAAAACAGGGATTTCTATGAAAATAAGCGATATTTTAGGGGAAAAACAGGGATTTCTATGAAAATAAGCGATATTTTAGGGGAAAAACAGGGATTTCTATGAAAATAAGCGATATTTAAGGTTAAAAACAGGGATTTCTATGAAAATAAGCGATATTTTAGGGGAAAAACAGGGATTTCTATGAAAATAAGCGATATTTTAGGGGAAAAACAGGGATTTCTGTGAAAATAAGCGATATTTTAGGGGAAAAACAGGGATTTCTGTGAAAATAAGTGATATTTTAGGGTTAAAATCAGGGATTTCTATGAAAATAAGCGATATTTTAGGGGAAAAACAGGGATTTCTATGACAATAAGCGATATTTTAGGGGAAAAACAGGGATTTCTATTAAAATAAGTGATATTTAAGGTTAAAAACAGGGATTTCTATGAAAATAAGCGATATTTCAGGGGAAAAAACAGGGATTTCTGTGAAAATAAGTGATATTTTAGGGTTAAAATCAGGGATTTCGATGAAAATAAGCGATATTTAAGGGGAAAAACAGGGATTTCTATGAAAATAAGCGATATTTTAGGGGAAAAACAGGGATTTCGATGAAAATAAGCGATATTTTAGGGGAAAAACAGGGATTTCCATGAAAATAAGCGATATTTTAGGGGAAAAACAGGGATTTCTATGAAAATAAGCGATATTTTAGGGGAAAAACAGGGATTTCTATGAAAATAAGCGATATTTAAGGGGAAAAGCAGGGATTTCTATGAAAATAAGCGATATTTTAGGGGAAAAACAGGGATTTCTATGAAAATAAGCGATATTTAATGTTAAAAACAGGGATTTCTATGACAATAAGCGATATTTTAGGGGAAAAACAGGGATTTCTATGAAAATGAGTGATATTTCAGGGGAAAAACTGGGATTTCTGTGAAAATAAGCGATATTTGAGGTTAAAAACAGGGATTTCTATGAAAATAAGCGATATTTTAGGGGAAAAACAGGGATTTCCATGAAAATAAGCGATATTTTAAGGGAAAAACAGGGATTTCTATGAAAATAAGTGATATTTTAGGGGAAAAAACAGGGATTTCTATGAAAATAAGCGATATTTTAGGGGAAAAAACAGGGATTTCTATGAAAATAAGCGATATTTTAGGGGAAAAACAGGGATTTCTATGAAAATAAGCGATATTTTAGGTTAAAAACAGGGATTTCTATGAAAATAAGCGATATTTTAGGGGAAAAACAGGGATTTCTATGAAAATAAGCGATATTTAAGGTGAAAAACAGGGATTTCTATGAAAATAAGCGATATTTTAGGGGAAAAAACAGGGATTTCTATGAAAATAAGCGATATTTCAGGGGAAAAACAGGGATTTCTATGAAAATAAGCGATATTTTAGGGGAAAAACAGGGATTTCTATGACAATAAGCGATATTTTAGGGGAAAAAACAGGGATTTCTATTAAAATAAGTGATATTTAAGGTTAAAAACAGGGATTTCTATGAAAATAAGCGATATTTCAGGGGAAAAACAGGGATTTCGATGAAAATAAGCGATATTTTAGGTTAAAAACAGGGATTTCTATGAAAATAAGCGATATTTTAGGGGAAAAACAGGGATTTCGATGAAAATAAGCGATATTTCAGGGGAAAAACAGGGATTTCTGTGAAAATAAGTGATATTTTAGGGTTAAAATCAGGGATTTCGATGAAAATAAGCGATATTTTAGGGGAAAAACAGTGATTTCTATGAAAATAAGCGATATTTTAGGGGAAAAAACAGGGATTTCTATGAAAATAAGCGATATTTTAGGGGAAAAACAGGGATTTCTATGAAAATAAGCGATATTTAAGGGGAAAAACAGGGATTTCTATGAAAATAAGCGATATTTAATGTTAAAAACAGGGATTTCTATGACAATAAGCGATATTTTAGGGGAAAAACAGGGATTTCTATGAAAATGAGTGATATTTCAGGGGAAAAACTGGGATTTCTGTGAAAATAAGCGATATTTGAGGTTAAAAACAGGGATTTCTATGAAAATAAGCGATATTTTAGGTAAAAAACAGGGATTTCCATGAAAATAAGCGATATTTTAAGGGAAAAACAGGGATTTCTATGAAAATAAGCGATATTTTAGGCTTAAAAACAGGGATTTCTATGAAAATAAGCGATATTTTAGGGGGAAAAACAGGGATTTCTATGAAAATAAGCGATATTTTAGGGGAAAAACAGGGATTTCTATGAAAATAAGCGATATTTAAGGTTAAAAACAGGGATTTCTATGAAAATAAGCGATATTTTAGGGGAAAAACAGGGATTTCTATGAAAATAAGCGATATTTTAGGGGAAAAACAGGGATTTCTGTGAAAATAAGCGATATTTTAGGGGAAAAACAGGGATTTCTGTGAAAATAAGTGATATTTTAGGGTTAAAATCAGGGATTTCTATGAAAATAAGCGATATTTTAGGGGAAAAACAGGGATTTCTATGACAATAAGCGATATTTTAGGGGAAAAAACAGGGATTTCTATTAAAATAAGTGATATTTAAGGTTAAAAACAGGGATTTCTATGAAAATAAGCGATATTTCAGGGGAAAAACAGGGATTTCTATGAAAATAAGCGATATTTTAGGGTTAAAATCAGGGATTTCGATGAAAATAAGCGATATTTAAGGGGAAAAACAGGGATTTCTATGAAAATAAGCGATATTTTAGGGGAAAAACAGGGATTTCGATGAAAATAAGCGATATTTTAGGGGAAAAACAGGGATTTCCATGAAAATAAGCGATATTTTAGGGGAAAAACAGGGATTTCTATGAAAATAAGCGATATTTTAGGGGAAAAACAGGGATTTCTATGAAAATAAGCGATATTTAAGGGGAAAAGCAGGGATTTCTATGAAAATAAGCGATATTTTAGGGGAAAAACAGGGATTTCTATGAAAATAAGCGATATTTAATGTTAAAAACAGGGATTTCTATGACAATAAGCGATATTTTAGGGGAAAAACAGGGATTTCTATGAAAATGAGTGATATTTCAGGGGAAAAACTGGGATTTCTGTGAAAATAAGCGATATTTTAGGGGAAAAACAGGGATTTCTATGAAAATAAGCGATATTTTAGGGGAAAAACAGGGATTTCTATGAAAATAAGCGATATTTTAGGGGAAAAACAGGGATTTCTGTGAAAATAAGCGATATTTTAGGGGAAAAAACAGGCATTTCCGTGAAAATAAGTGATATTTTAGGGTTAAAATCAGGGATTTCTATGAAAATAAGCGATATTTTAGGGGAAAAACAGGGATTTCTATGACAATAAGCGATATTTTAGGGGAAAAACAGGGATTTCTATTAAAATAAGTGATATTTAAGGTTAAAAACAGGGATTTCTATGAAAATAAGCGATATTTCAGGGGAAAAACAGGGATTTCTGTGAAAATAAGTGATATTTTAGGGTTAAAATCAGGGATTTCGATGAAAATAAGCGATATTTAAGGGGAAAAACAGGGATTTCTATGAAAATAAGCGATATTTTAGGGGAAAAACAGGGATTTCGATGAAAATAAGCGATATTTAATGTTAAAAACAGGGATTTCTATGAAAATAAGCGATATTTTAGGGGAAAAACAGGGATTTCTATGAAAATAAGCGATATTTTAGGGGAAAAACAGGGATTTCGATGAAAATAAGCGATATTTTAGGGGAAAAACAGGGATTTCTATGAAAATAAGCGATATTTAATGTTAAAAACAGGGATTTCTATGACAATAAGCGATATTTTAGGGGAAAAACAGGGATTTCTATGAAAATGAGTGATATTTCAGGGGAAAAACTGGGATTTCTGTGAAAATAAGCGATATTTGAGGTTAAAAACAGGGATTTCTATGAAAATAAGCGATATTTTAGGGGAAAAACAGGGATTTCCATGAAAATAAGCGATATTTTAAGGGAAAAACAGGGATTTCTATGAAAATAAGTGATATTTTAGGGGAAAAACAGGGATTTCTATGAAAATAAGCGATATTTTAGGGGAAAAACAGGGATTTCTATGAAAATAAGCGATATTTAATGTTAAAAACAGGGATTTCTATGACAATAAGCGATATTTTAGGGGAAAAACAGGGATTTCTATGAAAATGAGTGATATTTCAGGGGAAAAACTGGGATTTCTGTGAAAATAAGCGATATTTGAGGTTAAAAACAGGGATTTCTATGAAAATAAGCGATATTTTAGGTAAAAAACAGGGATTTCCATGAAAATAAGCGATATTTTAAGGGAAAAACAGGGATTTCTATGAAAATAAGCGATATTTTAGGCTTAAAAACAGGGATTTCTATGAAAATAAGCGATATTTTAGGGGAAAAACAGGGATTTCTATGAAAATAAGCGATATTTTAGGGGAAAAACAGGGATTTCTATGAAAATAAGCGATATTTAAGGTTAAAAACAGGGATTTCTATGAAAATAAGCGATATTTTAGGGGAAAAACAGGGATTTCTATGAAAATAAGCGATATTTTAGGGGAAAAACAGGGATTTCTGTGAAAATAAGCGATATTTTAGGGGAAAAACAGGGATTTCTGTGAAAATAAGTGATATTTTAGGGTTAAAATCAGGGATTTCTATGAAAATAAGCGATATTTTAGGGGAAAAACAGGGATTTCTATGACAATAAGCGATATTTTAGGGGAAAAACAGGGATTTCTATTAAAATAAGTGATATTTAAGGTTAAAAACAGGGATTTCTATGAAAATAAGCGATATTTCAGGGGAAAAACAGGGATTTCTGTGAAAATAAGTGATATTTTAGGGTTAAAATCAGGGATTTCGATGAAAATAAGCGATATTTAAGGGGAAAAACAGGGATTTCTATGAAAATAAGCGATATTTTAGGGGAAAAACAGGGATTTCGATGAAAATAAGCGATATTTTAGGGGAAAAACAGGGATTTCCATGAAAATAAGCGATATTTTAGGGGAAAAACAGGGATTTCTATGAAAATAAGCGATATTTTAGGGGAAAAACAGGGATTTCTATGAAAATAAGCGATATTTAAGGGGAAAAGCAGGGATTTCTATGAAAATAAGCGATATTTTAGGGGAAAAACAGGGATTTCTATGAAAATAAGCGATATTTAATGTTAAAAACAGGGATTTCTATGACAATAAGCGATATTTTAGGGGAAAAACAGGGATTTCTATGAAAATGAGTGATATTTCAGGGGAAAAACTGGGATTTCTGTGAAAATAAGCGATATTTGAGGTTAAAAACAGGGATTTCTATGAAAATAAGCGATATTTTAGGGGAAAAACAGGGATTTCCATGAAAATAAGCGATATTTTAAGGGAAAA
The DNA here is from genome assembly GCF_023343835.1 of Lagopus muta. Lineage (NCBI taxonomy): Eukaryota > Metazoa > Chordata > Aves > Galliformes > Phasianidae > Lagopus > Lagopus muta. The sequence continues at coordinate 52,659 of NW_026040269.1, forward strand.
ACAGGGATTTCTATGAAAATAAGTGATATTTTAGGGGAAAAACAGGGATTTCTATGAAAATAAGCGATATTTTAGGGGAAAAACAGGGATTTCTATGAAAATAAGCGATATTTTAGGGGAAAAACAGGGATTTCTATGAAAATAAGCGATATTTTAGGTTAAAAACAGGGATTTCTATGAAAATAAGCGATATTTTAGGGGAAAAACAGGGATTTCTATGAAAATAAGCGATATTTCAGGGGAAAAACAGGGATTTCTATGAAAATAAGCGATATTTTAGGGGAAAAACAGGGATTTCTATGAAAATAAGCGATATTTCAGGGGAAAAACAGGGATTTCTATGAAAACAAGCGATATTTTAGGGTTAAAAACAGGGATTTCCATGAAAATAAGCGATATTTTAGGGGAAAAACAGGGATTTCTATGAAAATAAGCGATATTTAAGGGGAAAAACAGGGATTTCTATGAAAATAAGCGATATTTTAGGGGAAAAACAGGGATTTCTATGACAATAAGCGATATTTTAGGGGAAAAACAGGGATTTCTATTAAAATAAGTGATATTTAAGGTTAAAAACAGGGATTTCTATGAAAATAAGCGATATTTCAGGGGAAAAACAGGGATTTCGATGAAAATAAGCGATATTTTAGGGGAAAAACAGTGATTTCTATGAAAATAAGCGATATTTTAGGGGAAAAACAGGGATTTCGATGAAAATAAGCGATATTTTAGGGGAAAAACAGGGATTTCTGTGAAAATAAGTGATATTTTAGGGTTAAAATCAGGGATTTCGATGAAAATAAGCGATATTTTAGGGGAAAAACAGTGATTTCTATGAAAATAAGCGATATTTTAGGGGAAAAACAGGGATTTCTATGAAAATAAGCGATATTTTAGGGGAAAAACAGGGATTTCTATGAAAATAAGCGATATTTAAGGGGAAAAACAGGGATTTCTATGAAAATAAGCGATATTTAATGTTAAAAACAGGGATTTCTATGACAATAAGCGATATTTTAGGGGAAAAACAGGGATTTCTATGAAAATGAGTGATATTTCAGGGGAAAAACTGGGATTTCTGTGAAAATAAGCGATATTTGAGGTTAAAAACAGGGATTTCTATGAAAATAAGCGATATTTTAGGGGAAAAACAGGGATTTCCATGAAAATAAGCGATATTTTAAGGGAAAAACAGGGATTTCTATGAAAATAAGCGATATTTTAGGCTTAAAAACAGGGATTTCTATGAAAATAAGCGATATTTTAGGGGAAAAACAGGGATTTCTATGAAAATAAGCGATATTTTAGGGGAAAAACAGGGATTTCTATGAAAATAAGCGATATTTAAGGTTAAAAACAGGGATTTCTATGAAAATAAGCGATATTTTAGGGGAAAAACAGGGATTTCTATGAAAATAAGCGATATTTTAGGGGAAAAACAGGGATTTCTGTGAAAATAAGCGATATTTTAGGGGAAAAACAGGGATTTCTGTGAAAATAAGTGATATTTTAGGGTTAAAATCAGGGATTTCTATGAAAATAAGCGATATTTTAGGGGAAAAACAGGGATTTCTATGACAATAAGCGATATTTTAGGGGAAAAACAGGGATTTCTATTAAAATAAGTGATATTTAAGGTTAAAAACAGGGATTTCTATGAAAATAAGCGATATTTCAGGGGAAAAACAGGGATTTCTGTGAAAATAAGTGATATTTTAGGGTTAAAATCAGGGATTTCGATGAAAATAAGCGATATTTAAGGGGAAAAACAGGGATTTCTATGAAAATAAGCGATATTTTAGGGGAAAAACAGGGATTTCGATGAAAATAAGCGATATTTTAGGGGAAAAACAGGGATTTCCATGAAAATAAGCGATATTTTAGGGGAAAAACAGGGATTTCTATGAAAATAAGCGATATTTTAGGGGAAAAACAGGGATTTCTATGAAAATAAGCGATATTTAAGGGGAAAAGCAGGGATTTCTATGAAAATAAGCGATATTTTAGGGGAAAAACAGGGATTTCTATGAAAATAAGCGATATTTAATGTTAAAAACAGGGATTTCTATGACAATAAGCGATATTTTAGGGGAAAAACAGGGATTTCTATGAAAATGAGTGATATTTCAGGGGAAAAACTGGGATTTCTGTGAAAATAAGCGATATTTGAGGTTAAAAACAGGGATTTCTATGAAAATAAGCGATATTTTAGGGGAAAAACAGGGATTTCCATGAAAATAAGCGATATTTTAAGGGAAAAACAGGGATTTCTATGAAAATAAGTGATATTTTAGGCTTAAAAACAGGGATTTCTATGAAAATAAGCGATATTTTAGGGGAAAAACAGGGATTTCTATGAAAATAAGCGATATTTTAGGGGAAAAACAGGGATTTCTATGAAAATAAGCGATATTTTAGGGGAAAAACAGGGATTTCTATGACAATAAGCGATATTTTAGGGGAAAAACAGGGATTTCTATGAAAATAAGCGATATTTAAGGTGAAAAACAGGGATTTCTATGAAAATAAGCGATATTTTAGGGGAAAAACAGGGATTTCTATGAAAATAAGCGATATTTCAGGGGAAAAACAGGGATTTCTATGAAAACAAGCGATATTTTAGGGTTAAAAACAGGGATTTCCATGAAAATAAGCGATATTTTAGGGGAAAAACAGGGATTTCTATGAAAATAAGCGATATTTAAGGGGAAAAACAGGGATTTCTATGAAAATAAGCGATATTTTAGGGGAAAAACAGGGATTTCTATGACAATAAGCGATATTTTAGGGGAAAAACAGGGATTTCTATTAAAATAAGTGATATTTAAGGTTAAAAACAGGGATTTCTATGAAAATAAGCGATATTTCAGGGGAAAAACAGGGATTTCGATGAAAATAAGCGATATTTTAGGGGAAAAACAGTGATTTCTATGAAAATAAGCGATATTTTAGGGGAAAAACAGGGATTTCGATGAAAATAAGCGATATTTCAGGGGAAAAACAGGGATTTCTGTGAAAATAAGTGATATTTTAGGGTTAAAATCAGGGATTTCGATGAAAATAAGCGATATTTTAGGGGAAAAACAGGGATTTCTATGAAAATAAGCGATATTTAAGGGGAAAAACAGGGATTTCTATGAAAATAAGCGATATTTTAGGGGAAAAACAGGGATTTCTATGAAAATAAGCGATATTTTAGGGGAAAAACAGGGATTTCTATGACAATAAGCGATATTTTAGGGGAAAAACAGGGATTTCTATGAAAATGAGTGATATTTCAGGGGAAAAACTGGGATTTCTGTGAAAATAAGCGATATTTCAGGGGAAAAACAGGGATTTCTGTGAAAATAAGCGATATTTTAGGGGAAAAACAGGGATTTCCGTGAAAATAAGTGATATTTTTGGGTTAAAATCAGGGATTTCTATGAAAATAAGCGATATTTTAGGGGAAAAACAGGGATTTCTATGACAATAAGCGATATTTTAGGGGAAAAACAGGGATTTCTATTAAAATAAGTGATATTTAAGGTTAAAAACAGGGATTTCTATGAAAATAAGCGATATTTCAGGGGAAAAACAGGGATTTCTGTGAAAATAAGTGATATTTTAGGGTTAAAATCAGGGATTTCGATGAAAATAAGCGATATTTAAGGGGAAAAACAGGGATTTCTATGAAAATAAGCGATATTTAAGGGGAAAAACAGGGATTTCGATGAAAATAAGCGATATTTTAGGTTAAAAACAGGGATTTCTATGAAAATAAGCGATATTTTAGGGGAAAAACAGGGATTTCTATGAAAATAAGCGATATTTTAGGGGAAAAACAGGGATTTCTATGAAAATGAGTGATATTTCAGGGGAAAAACTGGGATTTCTGTGAAAATAAGCGATATTTAAGGGGAAAAGCAGGGATTTCTATGAAAATAAGCGATATTTTAGGGGAAAAACAGGGATTTCGATGAAAATAAGCGATATTTTAGGGGAAAAACAGGGATTTCTATGAAAATAAGTGATATTTTAGGCTTAAAAACAGGGATTTCTATGAAAATAAGCGATATTTTAGGGGAAAAACAGGGATTTCTATGAAAATAAGCGATATTTTAGGGGAAAAACAGGGATTTCTATGAAAATAAGCGATATTTAAGGTTAAAAACAGGGATTTCTATGAAAATAAGCGATATTTTAGGGGAAAAACAGGGATTTCTATGAAAATAAGCGATATTTAAGGTTAAAAACAGGGATTTCTATGAAAATAAGCGATATTTTAGGGGAAAAACAGGGATTTCTATGAAAATAAGCGATATTTTAGGGGAAAAACAGGGATTTCTATGAAAATAAGCGATATTTTAGGCTTAAAAACAGGGATTTCTATGAAAATAAGCGATATTTTAGGGGAAAAACAGGGATTTCTATGAAAATAAGCGATATTTTAGGGGAAAAACAGGGATTTCGATGAAAATAAGCGATATTTAAGGTTAAAAACAGGGATTTCTATGAAAATAAGCAATATTTAATTGGAAAAACAGGCATTTCTATGAAAATAAGCGATATTTCAGGGGAAAAACAGGGATTTCTATGAAAATAAGCGATATTTAATGTTTAAAACAGGGATTTCTATGAAAATACGCGATATTTTAGGGGAAAAACAGGGATTTCTATGAAAATAAGCGATATTTTAGGGGAAAAACAGGGATTTCTATGAAAATAAGCGATATTTTAGGGGAAAAACAGGGATTTCTATGAAAATAAGCGATATTTTAGGGGAAAAACAGGGATTTCTATGAAAATAAGCGATATTTAATGTTAAAAACAGGGATTTCTATGACAATAAGCGATATTTTAGGGGAAAAACAGGGATTTCTATGAAAATGAGTGATATTTCAGGGGAAAAACTGGGATTTCTGTGAAAATAAGCGATATTTGAGGTTAAAAACAGGGATTTCTATGAAAATAAGCGATATTTTAGGGTTAAAAACAGGGATTTCCATGAAAATAAGCGATATTTTAAGGGAAAAACAGGGATTTCTATGAAAATAAGCGATATTTTAGGCTTAAAAACAGGGATTTCTATGAAAATAAGCGATATTTTAGGGGAAAAACAGGGATTTCTATGAAAATAAGCGATATTTTAGGGGAAAAACAGGGATTTCTATGAAAATAAGCGATATTTAAGGTTAAAAACAGGGATTTCTATGAAAATAAGCGATATTTAAGGGGAAAAACAGGGATTTCTATGAAAATAAGCGATATTTAAGGTTAAAAACAGGGATTTCGATGAAAATAAGCGATATTTTAGGGGAAAAACAGGGATTTCTATGAAAATAAGCGATATTTTAGGGGAAAAACAGGGATTTCTATGAAAACAAGCGATATTTTAGGGTTAAAAACAGGGATTTCCATGAAAATAAGCGATATTTTAGGGGAAAAACAGGGATTTCTATGAAAATAAGCGATATTTTAGGGGAAAAACAGGGATTTCTATGACAATAAGCGATATTTTAGGAGAAAAACAGGGATTTTGATGAAAATAAGCGATATTTTAGGGGAAAAACAGGGATTTCTATGAAAATAAGCGATATTTTAGGGGAAAAACAGGGATTTCTATGAAAATAAGCGATATTTTAGGGGAAAAACAGGGATTTCCATGAAAATAAGCGATATTTTAAGGGAAAAACAGGGATTTCTATGAAAATAAGTGATATTTTAGGGGAAAAACAGGGATTTCTATGAAAATAAGCGATATTTTAGGGGAAAAACAGGGATTTCTATGAAAATAAGCGATATTTTAGGGGAAAAACAGGGATTTCTATGAAAATAAGCGATATTTTAGGTTAAAAACAGGGATTTCTATGAAAATAAGCGATATTTTAGGGGAAAAACAGGGATTTCTATGAAAATAAGCGATATTTAAGGTGAAAAACAGGGATTTCTATGAAAATAAGCGATATTTTAGGGGAAAAACAGGGATTTCTATGAAAATAAGCGATATTTCAGGGGAAAAACAGGGATTTCTATGAAAACAAGCGATATTTTAGGGTTAAAAACAGGGATTTCCATGAAAATAAGCGATATTTTAGGGGAAAAACAGGGATTTCTATGAAAATAAGCGATATTTAAGGGGAAAAACAGGGATTTCTATGAAAATAAGCGATATTTTAGGGGAAAAACAGGGATTTCTATGACAATAAGCGATATTTTAGGGGAAAAACAGGGATTTCTATTAAAATAAGTGATATTTAAGGTTAAAAACAGGGATTTCTATGAAAATAAGCGATATTTCAGGGGAAAAACAGGGATTTCGATGAAAATAAGCGATATTTTAGGGGAAAAACAGTGATTTCTATGAAAATAAGCGATATTTTAGGGGAAAAACAGGGATTTCGATGAAAATAAGCGATATTTAAGGTGAAAAACAGGGATTTCTGTGAAAATAAGTGATATTTTAGGGTTAAAATCAGGGATTTCGATGAAAATAAGCGATATTTTAGGGGAAAAACAGGGATTTCTATGAAAATAAGCGATATTTTAGGGGAAAAACAGGGATTTCTATGAAAATAAGCGATATTTAAGGGGAAAAACAGGGATTTCTATGAAAATAAGCGATATTTTAGGGGAAAAACAGGGATTTCTATGAAAATAAGCGATATTTTAGGGGAAAAACAGGGATTTCTATGAAAATGAGTGATATTTCAGGGGAAAAACTGGGATTTCTGTGAAAATAAGCGATATTTGAGGTTAAAAACAGGGATTTCTATGAAAATAAGCGATATTTTAGGGGAAAAACAGGGATTTCTGTGAAAATAAGCGATATTTTAGGGGAAAAACAGGGATTTCCGTGAAAATAAGTGATATTTTAGGGTTAAAATCAGGGATTTCTATGAAAATAAGCGATATTTTAGGGGAAAAACAGGGATTTCTATGACAATAAGCGATATTTTAGGGGAAAAACAGGGATTTCTATTAAAATAAGTGATATTTAAGGTTAAAAACAAAGATTTCTATGAAAATAAGCGATATTTCAGGGGAAAAACAGGGATTTCTGTGAAAATAAGTGATATTTTAGGGTTAAAATCAGGGATTTCGATGAAAATAAGCGATATTTAAGGGGAAAAACAGGGATTTCTATGAAAATAAGCGATATTTAAGGGGAAAAACAGGGATTTCGATGAAAATAAGCGATATTTTAGGGGAAAAACAGGGATTTCTATGAAAATAAGCGATATTTTAGGGGAAAAACAGGGATTTCTATGAAAATAAGCGATATTTTAGGGGAAAAACAGGGATTTCTATGAAAATAAGCGATATTTTAGGGGAAAAACAGGGATTTCTATGAAAATAAGCGATATTTTAGGGGAAAAACAGGGATTTCTATGAAAATAAGCGATATTTAAGGGGAAAAGCAGGGATTTCTATGAAAATAAGCGATATTTTAGGGGAAAAACAGGGATTTCTATGAAAATAAGCGATATTTAATGTTAAAAACAGGGATTTCTATGACAATAAGCGATATTTCAGGGGAAAAACAGGGATTTCTATGAAAATGAGTGATATTTCAGGGGAAAAACTGGGATTTCTGTGAAAATAAGCGATATTTGAGGTTAAAAACAGGGATTTCTATGAAAATAAGCGATATTTTAGGGGAAAAACAGGGATTTCCATGAAAATAAGCGATATTTTAAGGGAAAAACAGGGATTTCTATGAAAATAAGTGATATTTTAGGCTTAAAAACAGGGATTTCTATGAAAATAAGCGATATTTTAGGGGAAAAACAGGGATTTCTATGAAAATAAGCGATATTTTAGGGGAAAAACAGGGATTTCTATGAAAATAAGCGATATTTAAGGTTAAAAACAGGGATTTCTATGAAAATAAGCGATATTTTAGGGGAAAAACAGGGATTTCTATGAAAATAAGCGATATTTAAGGTTAAAAACAGGGATTTCTATGAAAATAAGCGATATTTTAGGGGAAAAACAGGGATTTCTATGAAAATAAGTGATATTTTAGGGGAAAAACAGGGATTTCTATGAAAACAAGCGATATTTTAGGGTTAAAAACAGGGATTTCCATGAAAATAAGCGATATTTTAGGGGAAAAACAGGGATTTCTATGACAATAAGCGATATTTTAGGGGAAAAACAGGGATTTCTATCAAAATAAGTGATATTTAAGGTTAAAAACAGGGATTTCTATGAAAATAAGCGATATTTTAGGGGAAAAACAGGGATTTCGATGAAAATAAGCGATATTTAAGGTTAAAAACAGGGATTTCTATGAAAATAAGCAATATTTAATTGGAAAAACAGGCATTTCTATGAAAATAAGCGATATTTCAGGGGAAAAACAGGGATTTCTATGAAAATAAGCGATATTTAATGTTTAAAACAGGGATTTCTATGAAAATAAGCGATATTTAAGGTTAAAAACAGGGATTTCTATGAAAATAAGCGATATTTAAGGGGAAAAACAGGGATTTCTATGAAAATAAGCGATATTTAAGGTTAAAAACAGGGATTTCGATGAAAATAAGCGATATTTTAGGGGAAAAACAGGGATTTCTATGAAAATAAGCGATATTTTAGGGGAAAAACAGGGATTTCTATGAAAACAAGCGATATTTTAGGGTTAAAAACAGGGATTTCCATGAAAATAAGCGATATTTTAGGGGAAAAACAGGGATTTCTATGAAAATAAGCGATATTTTAGGGGAAAAACAGGGATTTCTATGACAATAAGCGATATTTTAGGAGAAAAACAGGGATTTTGATGAAAATAAGCGATATTTTAGGGGAAAAACAGGGATTTCTATGAAAATAAGCGATATTTTAGGGGAAAAACAGGGATTTCTATGAAAATAAGCGATATTTTAGGGGAAAAACAGGGATTTCCATGAAAATAAGCGATATTTTAAGGGAAAAACAGGGATTTCTATGAAAATAAGTGATATTTTAGGGGAAAAACAGGGATTTCTATGAAAATAAGCGATATTTTAGGGGAAAAACAGGGATTTCTATGAAAATAAGCGATATTTTAGGGGAAAAACAGGGATTTCTATGAAAATAAGCGATATTTTAGGTTAAAAACAGGGATTTCTATGAAAATAAGCGATATTTTAGGGGAAAAACAGGGATTTCTATGAAAATAAGCGATATTTAAGGTGAAAAACAGGGATTTCTATGAAAATAAGCGATATTTTAGGGGAAAAACAGGGATTTCTATGAAAATAAGCGATATTTCAGGGGAAAAACAGGGATTTCTATGAAAACAAGCGATATTTTAGGGTTAAAAACAGGGATTTCCATGAAAATAAGCGATATTTTAGGGGAAAAACAGGGATTTCTATGAAAATAAGCGATATTTAAGGGGAAAAACAGGGATTTCTATGAAAATAAGCGATATTTTAGGGGAAAAACAGGGATTTCTATGACAATAAGCGATATTTTAGGGGAAAAACAGGGATTTCTATTAAAATAAGTGATATTTAAGGTTAAAAACAGGGATTTCTATGAAAATAAGCGATATTTCAGGGGAAAAACAGGGATTTCGATGAAAATAAGCGATATTTTAGGGGAAAAACAGTGATTTCTATGAAAATAAGCGATATTTTAGGGGAAAAACAGGGATTTCGATGAAAATAAGCGATATTTAAGGTGAAAAACAGGGATTTCTGTGAAAATAAGTGATATTTTAGGGTTAAAATCAGGGATTTCGATGAAAATAAGCGATATTTTAGGGGAAAAACAGGGATTTCTATGAAAATAAGCGATATTTTAGGGGAAAAACAGGGATTTCTATGAAAATAAGCGATATTTAAGGGGAAAAACAGGGATTTCTATGAAAATAAGCGATATTTTAGGGGAAAAACAGGGATTTCTATGAAAATAAGCGATATTTTAGGGGAAAAACAGGGATTTCTATGAAAATGAGTGATATTTCAGGGGAAAAACTGGGATTTCTGTGAAAATAAGCGATATTTGAGGTTAAAAACAGGGATTTCTATGAAAATAAGCGATATTTTAGGGGAAAAACAGGGATTTCTGTGAAAATAAGCGATATTTTAGGGGAAAAACAGGGATTTCCGTGAAAATAAGTGATATTTTAGGGTTAAAATCAGGGATTTCTATGAAAATAAGCGATATTTTAGGGGAAAAACAGGGATTTCTATGACAATAAGCGATATTTTAGGGGAAAAACAGGGATTTCTATTAAAATAAGTGATATTTAAGGTTAAAAACAAAGATTTCTATGAAAATAAGCGATATTTCAGGGGAAAAACAGGGATTTCTGTGAAAATAAGTGATATTTTAGGGTTAAAATCAGGGATTTCGATGAAAATAAGCGATATTTAAGGGGAAAAACAGGGATTTCTATGAAAATAAGCGATATTTAAGGGGAAAAACAGGGATTTCGATGAAAATAAGCGATATTTTAGGGGAAAAACAGGGATTTCTATGAAAATAAGCGATATTTTAGGGGAAAAACAGGGATTTCTATGAAAATAAGCGATATTTTAGGGGAAAAACAGGGATTTCTATGAAAATAAGCGATATTTTAGGGGAAAAACAGGGATTTCTATGAAAATAAGCGATATTTTAGGGGAAAAACAGGGATTTCTATGAAAATAAGCGATATTTAAGGGGAAAAGCAGGGATTTCTATGAAAATAAGCGATATTTTAGGGGAAAAACAGGGATTTCTATGAAAATAAGCGATATTTAATGTTAAAAACAGGGATTTCTATGACAATAAGCGATATTTCAGGGGAAAAACAGGGATTTCTATGAAAATGAGTGATATTTCAGGGGAAAAACTGGGATTTCTGTGAAAATAAGCGATATTTGAGGTTAAAAACAGGGATTTCTATGAAAATAAGCGATATTTTAGGGGAAAAACAGGGATTTCTATTAAAATAAGTGATATTTAAGGTTAAAAACAAAGATTTCTATGAAAATAAGCGATATTTCAGGGGAAAAACAGGGATTTCTGTGAAAATAAGTGATATTTTAGGGTTAAAATCAGGGATTTCGATGAAAATAAGCGATATTTAAGGGGAAAAACAGGGATTTCTATGAAAATAAGCGATATTTAAGGGGAAAAACAGGGATTTCGATGAAAATAAGCGATATTTTAGGGGAAAAACAGGGATTTCTATGAAAATAAGCGATATTTTAGGGGAAAAACAGGGATTTCTATGAAAATAAGCGATATTTTAGGGGAAAAACAGGGATTTCTATGAAAATAAGCGATATTTTAGGGGAAAAACAGGGATTTCTATGAAAATAAGCGATATTTTAGGGGAAAAACAGGGATTTCTATGAAAATAAGCGATATTTAAGGGGAAAAGCAGGGATTTCTATGAAAATAAGCGATATTTTAGGGGAAAAACAGGGATTTCTATGAAAATAAGCGATATTTAATGTTAAAAACAGGGATTTCTATGACAATAAGCGATATTTCAGGGGAAAAACAGGGATTTCTATGAAAATGAGTGATATTTCAGGGGAAAAACTGGGATTTCTGTGAAAATAAGCGATATTTGAGGTTAAAAACAGGGATTTCTATGAAAATAAGCGATATTTTAGGGGAAAAACAGGGATTTCCATGAAAATAAGCGATATTTTAAGGGAAAAACAGGGATTTCTATGAAAATAAGTGATATTTTAGGCTTAAAAACAGGGATTTCTATGAAAATAAGCGATATTTTAGGGGAAAAACAGGGATTTCTATGAAAATAAGCGATATTTTAGGGGAAAAACAGGGATTTCTATGAAAATAAGCGATATTTAAGGTTAAAAACAGGGATTTCTATGAAAATAAGCGATATTTTAGGGGAAAAACAGGGATTTCTATGAAAATAAGCGATATTTAAGGTTAAAAACAGGGATTTCTATGAAAATAAGCGATATTTTAGGGGAAAAACAGGGATTTCTATGAAAATAAGTGATATTTTAGGGGAAAAACAGGGATTTCTATGAAAACAAGCGATATTTTAGGGTTAAAAACAGGGATTTCCATGAAAATAAGCGATATTTTAGGGGAAAAACAGGGATTTCTATGACAATAAGCGATATTTTAGGGGAAAAACAGGGATTTCTATCAAAATAAGTGATATTTAAGGTTAAAAACAGGGATTTCTATGAAAATAAGCGATATTTTAGGGGAAAAACAGGGATTTCGATGAAAATAAGCGATATTTAAGGTTAAAAACAGGGATTTCTATGAAAATAAGCAATATTTAATTGGAAAAACAGGCATTTCTATGAAAATAAGCGATATTTCAGGGGAAAAACAGGGATTTCTATGAAAATAAGCGATATTTAATGTTTAAAACAGGGATTTCTATGAAAATAAGCGATATTTTAGGGGAAAAACAGGGATTTCTATGAAAATAAGCGATATTTTAGGGGAAAAACAGGGATTTCTATGAAAATAAGCGATATTTAAGGGGAAAAACAGGGATTTCTATGAAAATAAGCGATATTTTAGGGGAAAAACAGGGATTTCTATGAAAATAAGCGATATTTTAGGGGAAAAACAGGGATTTCTATGAAAATAAGCGATATTTTAGGGGAAAAACAGGGATTTCTATGAAAACAAGCGATATTTTAGGGTTAAAAACAGGGATTTCCATGAAAATAAGCGATATTTTAGGGGAAAAACAGGGATTTCTATGAAAATAAGCGATATTTCAGGGGAAAAACAGGGATTTCTGTGAAAATAAGTGATATTTTAGGGTTAAAATCAGGGATTTCGATGAAAATAAGCGATATTTAAGGGGAAAAACAGGGATTTCGATGAAAATAAGCGATATTTTAGGGGAAAAACAGGGATTTCTATTAAAATAAGTGATATTTAAGGTTAAAAACAGGGATTTCTATGAAAATAAGCGATATTTCAGGGGAAAAACAGGGATTTCGATGAAAATAAGCGATATTTTAGGGGAAAAACAGTGATTTCTATGAAAATAAGCGATATTTTAGGGGAAAAACAGGGATTTCGATGAAAATAAGCGATATTTAAGGTGAAAAACAGGGATTTCTGTGAAAATAAGTGATATTTTAGGGTTAAAATCAGGGATTTCGATGAAAATAAGCGATATTTTAGGGGAAAAACAGGGATTTCTATGAAAATAAGCGATATTTTAGGGGAAAAACAGGGATTTCTATGAAAATAAGCGATATTTAAGGGGAAAAACAGGGATTTCTATGAAAATAAGCGATATTTTAGGGGAAAAACAGGGATTTCTATGAAAATAAGCGATATTTTAGGGGAAAAACAGGGATTTCTATGAAAATGAGTGATATTTCAGGGGAAAAACTGGGATTTCTGTGAAAATAAGCGATATTTGAGGTTAAAAACAGGGATTTCTATGAAAATAAGCGATATTTTAGGGGAAAAACAGGGATTTCTGTGAAAATAAGCGATATTTTAGGGGAAAAACAGGGATTTCCGTGAAAATAAGTGATATTTTAGGGTTAAAATCAGGGATTTCTATGAAAATAAGCGATATTTTAGGGGAAAAACAGGGATTTCTATGACAATAAGCGATATTTTAGGGGAAAAACAGGGATTTCTATTAAAATAAGTGATATTTAAGGTTAAAAACAAAGATTTCTATGAAAATAAGCGATATTTCAGGGGAAAAACAGGGATTTCTGTGAAAATAAGTGATATTTTAGGGTTAAAATCAGGGATTTCGATGAAAATAAGCGATATTTAAGGGGAAAAACAGGGATTTCTATGAAAATAAGCGATATTTAAGGGGAAAAACAGGGATTTCGATGAAAATAAGCGATATTTTAGGGGAAAAACAGGGATTTCTATGAAAATAAGCGATATTTTAGGGGAAAAACAGGGATTTCTATGAAAATAAGCGATATTTTAGGGGAAAAACAGGGATTTCTATGAAAATAAGCGATATTTTAGGGGAAAAACAGGGATTTCTATGAAAATAAGCGATATTTTAGGGGAAAAACAGGGATTTCTATGAAAATAAGCGATATTTAAGGGGAAAAGCAGGGATTTCTATGAAAATAAGCGATATTTTAGGGGAAAAACAGGGATTTCTATGAAAATAAGCGATATTTAATGTTAAAAACAGGGATTTCTATGACAATAAGCGATATTTCAGGGGAAAAACAGGGATTTCTATGAAAATGAGTGATATTTCAGGGGAAAAACTGGGATTTCTGTGAAAATAAGCGATATTTGAGGTTAAAAACAGGGATTTCTATGAAAATAAGCGATATTTTAGGGGAAAAACAGGGATTTCTATTAAAATAAGTGATATTTAAGGTTAAAAACAAAGATTTCTATGAAAATAAGCGATATTTCAGGGGAAAAACAGGGATTTCTGTGAAAATAAGTGATATTTTAGGGTTAAAATCAGGGATTTCGATGAAAATAAGCGATATTTAAGGGGAAAAACAGGGATTTCTATGAAAATAAGCGATATTTAAGGGGAAAAACAGGGATTTCGATGAAAATAAGCGATATTTTAGGGGAAAAACAGGGATTTCTATGAAAATAAGCGATATTTTAGGGGAAAAACAGGGATTTCTATGAAAATAAGCGATATTTTAGGGGAAAAACAGGGATTTCTATGAAAATAAGCGATATTTTAGGGGAAAAACAGGGATTTCTATGAAAATAAGCGATATTTTAGGGGAAAAACAGGGATTTCTATGAAAATAAGCGATATTTAAGGGGAAAAGCAGGGATTTCTATGAAAATAAGCGATATTTTAGGGGAAAAACAGGGATTTCTATGAAAATAAGCGATATTTAATGTTAAAAACAGGGATTTCTATGACAATAAGCGATATTTCAGGGGAAAAACAGGGATTTCTATGAAAATGAGTGATATTTCAGGGGAAAAACTGGGATTTCTGTGAAAATAAGCGATATTTGAGGTTAAAAACAGGGATTTCTATGAAAATAAGCGATATTTTAGGGGAAAAACAGGGATTTCCATGAAAATAAGCGATATTTTAAGGGAAAAACAGGGATTTCTATGAAAATAAGTGATATTTTAGGCTTAAAAACAGGGATTTCTATGAAAATAAGCGATATTTTAGGGGAAAAACAGGGATTTCTATGAAAATAAGCGATATTTTAGGGGAAAAACAGGGATTTCTATGAAAATAAGCGATATTTAAGGTTAAAAACAGGGATTTCTATGAAAATAAGCGATATTTTAGGGGAAAAACAGGGATTTCTATGAAAATAAGCGATATTTAAGGTTAAAAACAGGGATTTCTATGAAAATAAGCGATATTTTAGGGGAAAAACAGGGATTTCTATGAAAATAAGTGATATTTTAGGGGAAAAAACAGGGATTTCTATGAAAACAAGCGATATTTTAGGGTTAAAAACAGGGATTTCCATGAAAATAAGCGATATTTTAGGGGAAAAACAGGGATTTCTATGACAATAAGCGATATTTTAGGGGAAAAACAGGGATTTCTATCAAAATAAGTGATATTTAAGGTTAAAAACAGGGATTTCTATGAAAATAAGCGATATTTTAGGGGAAAAACAGGGATTTCGATGAAAATAAGCGATATTTAAGGTTAAAAACAGGGATTTCTATGAAAATAAGCAATATTTAATTGGAAAAACAGGCATTTCTATGAAAATAAGCGATATTTCAGGGGAAAAACAGGGATTTCTATGAAAATAAGCGATATTTAATGTTTAAAACAGGGATTTCTATGAAAATAAGCGATATTTTAGGGGAAAAACAGGGATTTCTATGAAAATAAGCGATATTTTAGGGGAAAAACAGGGATTTCTATGAAAATAAGCGATATTTAAGGGGAAAAACAGGGATTTCTATGAAAATAAGCGATATTTTAGGGGAAAAACAGGGATTTCTATGAAAATAAGCGATATTTTAGGGGAAAAACAGGGATTTCTATGAAAATAAGCGATATTTTAGGGGAAAAACAGGGATTTCTATGAAAACAAGCGATATTTTAGGGTTAAAAACAGGGATTTCCATGAAAATAAGCGATATTTTAGGGGAAAAACAGGGATTTCTATGAAAATAAGCGATATTTAAGGGGAAAAACAGGGATTTCTATGAAAATAAGCGATATTTTAGGGGAAAAACAGGGATTTCTATGACAATAAGCGATATTTTAGGGGAAAAACAGGGATTTCTATTAAAATAAGTGATATTTAAGGTTAAAAACAGGGATTTCTATGAAAATAAGCGATATTTCAGGGGAAAAACAGGGATTTCTATGAAAATAAGCGATATTTTAGGGGAAAAACAGTGATTTCTATGAAAATAAGCGATATTTTAGGGGAAAAACAGGGATTTCTATGAAAATAAGCGATATTTTAGGGGAAAAACAGGGATTTCTATGAAAATAAGCGATATTTAAGGGGAAAAACAGGGATTTCTATGAAAATAAGCGATATTTAATGTTAAAAACAGGGATTTCTATGACAATAAGCGATATTTTAGGGGAAAAACAGGGATTTCTATGAAAATAAGCGATATTTCAGGGGAAAAACAGGGATTTCTATGAAAATAAGCGATATTTTAGGGGAAAAACAGGGATTTCTATGAAAATAAGCGATATTTAATGTTAAAAACAGGGATTTCTATGACAATAAGCGATATTTTAGGGGAAAAACAGGGATTTCTATGAAAATAAGCGATATTTCAGGGGAAAAACTGGGATTTCTGTGAAAATAAGCGATATTTGAGGTTAAAAACAGGGATTTCTATGAAAATAAGCGATATTTTAGGGGAAAAACAGGGATTTCCATGAAAATAAGCGATATTTTAAGGGAAAAACAGGGATTTCTATGAAAATAAGTGATATTTTAGGCTTAAAAACAGGGATTTCTATGAAAATAAGCGATATTTCAGGGGAAAAACAGGGATTTCTATGAAAATAAGCGATATTTTAGGGGAAAAACAGGGATTTCTATGAAAATAAGCGATATTTAAGGTTAAAAACAGGGATTTCTATGAAAATAAGCGATATTTTAGGGGAAAAACAGGGATTTCTATGAAAATAAGCGATATTTAAGGTTAAAAACAGGGATTTCGATGAAAATAAGCGATATTTTAGGGGAAAAACAGGGATTTCTATGAAAATAAGCGATATTTTAGGGGAAAAACAGGGATTTCTATGAAAACAAGCGATATTTTAGGGTTAAAAACAGGGATTTCTATGAAAATAAGCGATATTTTAGGGGAAAAACAGGGATTTCTATGAAAATAAGCGATATTTTAGGGTTAAAAACAGGGATTTCTATGACAATAAGCGATATTTTAGGGGAAAAACAGGGATTTCTATTAAAATAAGTGATATTTAAGGTTAAAAACAGGGATTTCTATGAAAATAAGCGATATTTTAGGGGAAAAACAGTGATTTCTATGAAAATAAGCGATATTTTAGGTTAAAAACAGGGATTTCGATGAAAATAAGCGATATTTTAGGGGAAAAACAGGGATTTCTGTGAAAATAAGTGATATTTTAGGGTTAAAATCAGGGATTTCGATGAAAATAAGCGATATTTTAGGGGAAAAACAGGGATTTCTATGAAAATAAGCGATATTTTAGGGGAAAAACAGGGATTTCTATGAAAATAAGCGATATTTTAGGGGAAAAACAGGGATTTCTGTGAAAATAAGCGATATTTGAGGTTAAAAACAGGGATTTCTATGAAAATAAGCGATATTTTAGGGGAAAAACAGGGATTTCCATGAAAATAAGCGATATTTTAAGGGAAAAACAGGGATTTCTATGAAAATAAGTGATATTTTAGGCTTAAAAACAGGGATTTCTATGAAAATAAGCGATATTTTAGGGGAAAAACAGGGATTTCTATGAAAATAAGCGATATTTTAGGGGAAAAACAGGGATTTCGATGAAAATAAGCGATATTTTAGGGGAAAAACAGGGATTTCTATGAAAATAAGCGATATTTTAGGGGAAAAACAGGGATTTCTATGAAAATAAGCGATATTTAATGTTAAAAACAGGGATTTCTATGAAAATAAGCGATATTTTAGGGGAAAAACAGGGATTTCTATGAAAATAAGCGATATTTAATGTTAAAAACAGGGATTTCTATGACAATAAGCGATATTTTAGGGGAAAAACAGGGATTTCCATGAAAATAAGTGATATTTTAAGGGAAAAACAGGGATTTCTATGAAAATAAGTGATATTTTAGGTGAAAAACAGGGATTTCTATGAAAATAAGCGATATTTTAGGGGAAAAACAGGGATTTCTATGAAAACAAGCGATATTTT
Source organism: Lagopus muta (assembly GCF_023343835.1). Classification (NCBI taxonomy): domain Eukaryota; kingdom Metazoa; phylum Chordata; class Aves; order Galliformes; family Phasianidae; genus Lagopus; species Lagopus muta. The sequence continues at coordinate 70,939 of NW_026040269.1, forward strand.
AGGGTTAAAAACAGGGATTTCTATGAAAATAAGCGATATTTCAGGGGAAAAACTGGGATTTCTGTGAAAATAAGCGATATTTGAGGTTAAAAACAGGGATTTCTATGAAAATAAGCGATATTTTAGGGGAAAAACAGGGATTTCCATGAAAATAAGCGATATTTTAAGGGAAAAACAGGGATTTCTATGAAAATAAGTGATATTTTAGGCTTAAAAACAGGGATTTCTATGAAAATAAGCGATATTTCAGGGGAAAAACAGGGATTTCTATGAAAATAAGCGATATTTTAGGGGAAAAACAGGGATTTCTATGAAAATAAGCGATATTTAAGGTTAAAAACAGGGATTTCTATGAAAATAAGCGATATTTTAGGGGAAAAACAGGGATTTCTATGAAAATAAGCGATATTTAAGGTTAAAAACAGGGATTTCGATGAAAATAAGCGATATTTAAGGGGAAAAACAGGGATTTCTATGAAAATAAGCGATATTTTAGGGGAAAAACAGGGATTTCTATGAAAACAAGCGATATTTGAGGTTAAAAACAGGGATTTCTATGAAAATAAGCGATATTTTAGGGGAAAAACAGGGATTTCTATGAAAATAAGCGATATTTTAGGGTTAAAAACAGGGATTTCTATGACAATAAGCGATATTTTAGGGGAAAAACAGGGATTTCTATTAAAATAAGTGATATTTAAGGTTAAAAACAGGGATTTCTATGAAAATAAGCGATATTTTAGGGGAAAAACAGTGATTTCTATGAAAATAAGCGATATTTTAGGGGAAAAACAGGGATTTCGATGAAAATAAGCGATATTTTAGGGGAAAAACAGGGATTTCTGTGAAAATAAGTGATATTTTAGGGTTAAAATCAGGGATTTCGATGAAAATAAGCGATATTTTAGGGGAAAAACAGGGATTTCTATGAAAATAAGCGATATTTTAGGGGAAAAACAGGGATTTCTATGAAAATAAGCGATATTTAAGGGGAAAAACAGGGATTTCTATGAAAATAAGCGATATTTTAGGGGAAAAACAGGGATTTCTGTGAAAATAAGCGATATTTGAGGTTAAAAACAGGGATTTCTATGAAAATAAGCGATATTTTAGGGGAAAAACAGGGATTTCCATGAAAATAAGCGATATTTTAAGGGAAAAACAGGGATTTCTATGAAAATAAGTGATATTTTAGGCTTAAAAACAGGGATTTCTATGAAAATAAGCGATATTTTAGGGGAAAAACAGGGATTTCTATGAAAATAAGCGATATTTTAGGGGAAAAACAGGGATTTCGATGAAAATAAGCGATATTTTAGGGGAAAAAACAGGGATTTCTATGAAAATAAGCGATATTTTAGGGGAAAAACAGGGATTTCTATGAAAATAAGCGATATTTAATGTTAAAAACAGGGATTTCTATGACAATAAGCGATATTTTAGGGGAAAAACAGGGATTTCTATGAAAATAAGCGATATTTAATGTTAAAAACAGGGATTTCTATGACAATAAGCGATATTTTAGGGGAAAAACAGGGATTTCCATGAAAATAAGCGATATTTTAAGGGAAAAACAGGGATTTCTATGAAAATAAGTGATATTTTAGGTGAAAAACAGGGATTTCTATGAAAATAAGCGATATTTTAGGGGAAAAACAGGGATTTCTATGAAAATAAGCGATATTTTAGGGGAAAAACAGGGATTTCTATGAAAACAAGCGATATTTTAGGGTTAAAAACAGGGATTTCTATGAAAATAAGCGATATTTCAGGGGAAAAACTGGGATTTCTGTGAAAATAAGCGATATTTGAGGTTAAAAACAGGGATTTCTATGAAAATAAGCGATATTTTAGGGGAAAAACAGGGATTTCTATGAAAATAAGCGATATTTTAGGTTAAAAACAGGGATTTCTATGAAAATAAGCGATATTTTAGGGGAAAAACAGGGATTTCTATGAAAATAAGCGATATTTAAGGTGAAAAACAGGGATTTCTATGAAAATAAGCGATATTTTAGGGGAAAAACAGGGATTTCTATGAAAATAAGCGATATTTCAGGGGAAAAACAGGGATTTCTATGAAAACAAGCGATATTTTAGGGTTAAAAACAGGGATTTCCATGAAAATAAGCGATATTTTAGGGGAAAAACAGGGATTTCTATGAAAATAAGCGATATTTAAGGGGAAAAACAGGGATTTCTATGAAAATAAGCGATATTTTAGGGGAAAAACAGGGATTTCTATGACAATAAGCGATATTTTAGGGGAAAAACAGGGATTTCTATTAAAATAAGTGATATTTAAGGTTAAAAACAGGGATTTCTATGAAAATAAGCGATATTTCAGGGGAAAAACAGGGATTTCGATGAAAATAAGCGATATTTTAGGGGAAAAACAGTGATTTCTATGAAAATAAGCGATATTTTAGGGGAAAAACAGGGATTTCGATGAAAATAAGCGATATTTTAGGGGAAAAACAGGGATTTCTGTGAAAATAAGTGATATTTTAGGGTTAAAATCAGGGATTTCGATGAAAATAAGCGATATTTTAGGGGAAAAACAGGGATTTCTATGAAAATAAGCGATATTTTAGGGGAAAAACAGGGATTTCTATGACAATAAGCGATATTTTAGGGGAAAAACAGGGATTTCTATGAAAATAAGCGATATTTTAGGGGAAAAACAGGGATTTCTATGAAAATAAGCGATATTTTAGGGGAAAAACAGGGATTTCTATGAAAATGAGTGATATTTCAGGGGAAAAACTGGGATTTCTGTGAAAATAAGCGATATTTGAGGTTAAAAACAGGGATTTCTATGAAAATAAGCGATATTTTAGGGGAAAAACAGGGATTTCTGTGAAAATAAGCGATATTTTAGGGGAAAAACAGGGATTTCCGTGAAAATAAGTGATATTTTAGGGTTAAAATCAGGGATTTCTATGAAAATAAGCGATATTTTAGGGGAAAAACAGGGATTTCTATGACAATAAGCGATATTTTAGGGGAAAAACAGGGATTTCTATTAAAATAAGTGATATTTAAGGTTAAAAACAGGGATTTCTATGAAAATAAGCGATATTTCAGGGGAAAAACAGGGATTTCTGTGAAAATAAGTGATATTTTCGGGTTAAAATCAGGGATTTCGATGAAAATAAGCGATATTTAAGGGGAAAAACAGGGATTTCTATGAAAATAAGCGATATTTAAGGGGAAAAACAGGGATTTCGATGAAAATAAGCGATATTTTAGGGGAAAAACAGGGATTTCTATGAAAATAAGCGATATTTTAGGGGAAAAACAGGGATTTCTATGAAAATAAGCGATATTTTAGGGGAAAAACAGGGATTTCTATGAAAATAAGCGATATTTTAGGGGAAAAACAGGGATTTCTATGAAAATAAGCGATATTTTAGGGGAAAAACAGGGATTTCTATGAAAATAAGCGATATTTAAGGGGAAAAGCAGGGATTTCTATGAAAATAAGCGATATTTTAGGGGAAAAACAGGGATTTCTATGAAAATAAGCGATATTTAATGTTAAAAACAGGGATTTCTATGACAATAAGCGATATTTCAGGGGAAAAACTGGGATTTCTGTGAAAATAAGCGATATTTGAGGTTAAAAACAGGGATTTCTATGAAAATAAGCGATATTTTAGGGGAAAAACAGGGATTTCCATGAAAATAAGCGATATTTTAAGGGAAAAACAGGGATTTCTATGAAAATAAGTGATATTTTAGGCTTAAAAACAGGGATTTCTATGAAAATATGCGATATTTTAGGGGAAAAACAGGGATTTCTATGAAAATAAGCGATATTTTAGGGGAAAAACAGGGATTTCTATGAAAATAAGCGATATTTAAGGTTAAAAACAGGGATTTCTATGAAAATAAGCGATATTTTAGGGGAAAAACAGGGATTTCTATGAAAATAAGCGATATTTAAGGTTAAAAACAGGGATTTCTATGAAAATAAGCGATATTTTAGGGGAAAAACAGGGATTTCTATGAAAATAAGTGATATTTTAGGGGAAAAACAGGGATTTCTATGAAAACAAGCGATATTTTAGGGTTAAAAACAGGGATTTCCATGAAAATAAGCGATATCTTAGGGGAAAAACAGGGATTTCTATGACAATAAGCGATATTTTAGGGGAAAAACAGGGATTTCTATCAAAATAAGTGATATTTAAGGTTAAAAACAGGGATTTCTATGAAAATAAGCGATATTTTAGGGGAAAAACAGGGATTTCGATGAAAATAAGCGATATTTAAGGTTAAAAACAGGGATTTCTATGAAAATAAGCAATATTTAATTGGAAAAACAGGCATTTCTATGAAAATAAGCGATATTTCAGGGGAAAAACAGGGATTTCTATGAAAATAAGCGATATTTAATGTTTAAAACAGGGATTTCTATGAAAATAAGCGATATTTTAGGGGAAAAACAGGGATTTCTATGAAAATAAGCGATATTTTAGGGGAAAAACAGGGATTTCTATGAAAATAAGCGATATTTTAAGGGAAAAACAGGGATTTCTATGAAAATAAGCGATATTTTAGGGGAAAAACAGTGATTTCTATGAAAATAAGCGATATTTTAGGGGAAAAACAGGGATTTCGATGAAAATAAGCGATATTTTAGGGGAAAAACAGGGATTTCTGTGAAAATAAGTGATATTTTAGGGTTAAAATCAGGGATTTCGATGAAAATAAGCGATATTTTAGGGGAAAAACAGGGATTTCTATGAAAATAAGCGATATTTTAGGGGAAAAACAGGGATTTCTATGAAAATAAGCGATATTTAAGGGGAAAAACAGGGATTTCTATGAAAATAAGCGATATTTTAGGGGAAAAACAGGGATTTCTGTGAAAATAAGCGATATTTGAGGTTAAAAACAGGGATTTCTATGAAAATAAGCGATATTTTAGGGGAAAAACAGGGATTTCTATGAAAATAAGCGATATTTAATGTTAAAAACAGGGATTTCTATGACAATAAGCGATATTTTAGGGGAAAAAACAGGGATTTCCATGAAAATAAGCGATATTTTAAGGGAAAAACAGGGATTTCTATGAAAATAAGCTATATTTTAGGTGAAAAACAGGGATTTCTATGAAAATAAGCGATATTTTAGGGGAAAAGCAGGGATTTCTATGAAAATAAGCGTTATTTTAGGGTTAAAAACAGGGATTTCTATGAAAATAAGCGATATTTTAGGGGAAAAACAGGGATTTCTATGAAAATAAGCGATATTTTAGGGGAAAAAACAGGGATTTCTATGAAAATAAGCGATATTTTAGGGGAAAAACAGGGATTTCTATGAAAATAAGCGATATTTAATGTTAAAAACAGGGATTTCTATGACAATAAGCGATATTTCAGGGGAAAAACTGGGATTTCTGTGAAAATAAGCGATATTTGAGGTTAAAAACAGGGATTTCTATGAAAATAAGCGATATTTTAGGGGAAAAACAGGGATTTCCATGAAAATAAGCGATATTTTAAGGGAAAAACAGGGATTTCTATGAAAATAAGTGATATTTTAGGCTTAAAAACAGGGATTTCTATGAAAATATGCGATATTTTAGGGGAAAAACAGGGATTTCTATGAAAATAAGCGATATTTTAGGGGAAAAACAGGGATTTCTATGAAAATAAGCGATATTTAAGGTTAAAAACAGGGATTTCTATGAAAATAAGCGATATTTTAGGGGAAAAACAGGGATTTCTATGAAAATAAGCGATATTTAAGGTTAAAAACAGGGATTTCTATGAAAATAAGCGATATTTTAGGGGAAAAACAGGGATTTCTATGAAAATAAGTGATATTTTAGGGGAAAAACAGGGATTTCTATGAAAACAAGCGATATTTTAGGGTTAAAAACAGGGATTTCCATGAAAATAAGCGATATCTTAGGGGAAAAACAGGGATTTCTATGACAATAAGCGATATTTTAGGGGAAAAACAGGGATTTCTATCAAAATAAGTGATATTTAAGGTTAAAAACAGGGATTTCTATGAAAATAAGCGATATTTTAGGGGAAAAACAGGGATTTCGATGAAAATAAGCGATATTTAAGGTTAAAAACAGGGATTTCTATGAAAATAAGCAATATTTAATTGGAAAAACAGGCATTTCTATGAAAATAAGCGATATTTCAGGGGAAAAACAGGGATTTCTATGAAAATAAGCGATATTTTAGGGGAAAAACAGGGATTTCTATGAAAATAAGCGATATTTTAGGGGAAAAACAGGGATTTCTATGAAAATAAGCGATATTTTAAGGGAAAAACAGGGATTTCTATGAAAATAAGCGATATTTTAGGGGAAAAACAGTGATTTCTATGAAAATAAGCGATATTTTAGGGGAAAAACAGGGATTTCGATGAAAATAAGCGATATTTTAGGGGAAAAACAGGGATTTCTGTGAAAATAAGTGATATTTTAGGGTTAAAATCAGGGATTTCGATGAAAATAAGCGATATTTTAGGGGAAAAACAGGGATTTCTATGAAAATAAGCGATATTTTAGGGGAAAAACAGGGATTTCTATGAAAATAAGCGATATTTAAGGGGAAAAACAGGGATTTCTATGAAAATAAGCGATATTTTAGGGGAAAAACAGGGATTTCTGTGAAAATAAGCGATATTTGAGGTTAAAAACAGGGATTTCTATGAAAATAAGCGATATTTTAGGGGAAAAACAGGGATTTCCATGAAAATAAGCGATATTTTAAGGGAAAAACAGGGATTTCTATGAAAATAAGTGATATTTTAGGCTTAAAAACAGGGATTTCTATGAAAATAAGCGATATTTTAGGGGAAAAACAGGGATTTCTATGAAAATAAGCGATATTTTAGGGGAAAAACAGGGATTTCGATGAAAATAAGCGATATTTTAGGGGAAAAACAGGGATTTCTATGAAAATAAGCGATATTTTAGGGGAAAAACAGGGATTTCTATGAAAATAAGCGATATTTAATGTTAAAAACAGGGATTTCTATGACAATAAGCGATATTTTAGGGGAAAAACAGGGATTTCTATGAAAATAAGCGATATTTAATGTTAAAAACAGGGATTTCTATGACAATAAGCGATATTTTAGGGGAAAAACAGGGATTTCCATGAAAATAAGCGATATTTTAAGGGAAAAACAGGGATTTCTATGAAAATAAGCGATATTTTAGGGGAAAAACAGGGATTTCTATGAAAATAAGCGATATTTTAGGGGAAAAACAGGGATTTCTATGAAAACAAGCGATATTTTAGGGTTAAAAACAGGGATTTCTATGAAAATAAGCGATATTTCAGGGGAAAAACTGGGATTTCTGTGAAAATAAGCGATATTTGAGGTTAAAAACAGGGATTTCTATGAAAATAAGCGATATTTTAGGGGAAAAACAGGGATTTCTATGAAAATAAGCGATATTTTAGGTTAAAAACAGGGATTTCTATGAAAATAAGCGATATTTTAGGGGAAAAACAGGGATTTCTATGAAAATAAGCGATATTTAAGGTGAAAAACAGGGATTTCTATGAAAATAAGCGATATTTTAGGGGAAAAACAGGGATTTCTATGAAAATAAGCGATATTTCAGGGGAAAAACAGGGATTTCTATGAAAACAAGCGATATTTTAGGGTTAAAAACAGGGATTTCCATGAAAATAAGCGATATTTTAGGGGAAAAACAGGGATTTCTATGAAAATAAGCGATATTTAAGGGGAAAAACAGGGATTTCTATGAAAATAAGCGATATTTTAGGGGAAAAACAGGGATTTCTATGACAATAAGCGATATTTTAGGGGAAAAACAGGGATTTCTATTAAAATAAGTGATATTTAAGGTTAAAAACAGGGATTTCTATGAAAATAAGCGATATTTCAGGGGAAAAACAGGGATTTCGATGAAAATAAGCGATATTTTAGGGGAAAAACAGGGATTTCTATGAAAATAAGCGATATTTTAGGGGAAAAACAGGGATTTCGATGAAAATAAGCGATATTTTAGGGGAAAAACAGGGATTTCTGTGAAAATAAGTGATATTTTAGGGTTAAAATCAGGGATTTCGATGAAAATAAGCGATATTTTAGGGGAAAAACAGGGATTTCTATGAAAATAAGCGATATTTTAGGGGAAAAACAGGGATTTCTATGACAATAAGCGATATTTTAGGGGAAAAACAGGGATTTCTATGAAAATAAGCGATATTTTAGGGGAAAAACAGGGATTTCTATGAAAATAAGCGATATTTTAGGGGAAAAACAGGGATTTCTATGAAAATAAGCGATATTTTAGGGGAAAAACAGGGATTTCTATGACAATAAGCGATATTTTAGGGGAAAAACAGGGATTTCTATGAAAATAAGCGATATTTTAGGGGAAAAACAGGGATTTCTATGAAAATAAGCGATATTTTAGGGGAAAAACTGGGATTTCTGTGAAAATAAGCGATATTTGAGGTTAAAAACAGGGATTTCTATGAAAATAAGCGATATTTTAGGGGAAAAACAGGGATTTCTGTGAAAATAAGCGATATTTTAGGGGAAAAACAGGGATTTCCGTGAAAATAAGTGATATTTTAGGGTTAAAATCAGGGATTTCTATGAAAATAAGCGATATTTTAGGGGAAAAACAGGGATTTCTATGACAATAAGCGATATTTTAGGGGAAAAACAGGGATTTCTATTAAAATAAGTGATATTTAAGGTTAAAAACAGGGATTTCTATGAAAATAAGCGATATTTCAGGGGAAAAACAGGGATTTCTGTGAAAATAAGTGATATTTTAGGGTTAAAATCAGGGATTTCGATGAAAATAAGCGATATTTAAGGGGAAAAACAGGGATTTCTATGAAAATAAGCGATATTTAAGGGAAAAACAGGGATTTCGATGAAAATAAGCGATATTTTAGGGGAAAAACAGGGATTTCTATGAAAATAAGCGATATTTTAGGGGAAAAACAGGGATTTCTATGAAAATAAGCGATATTTTAGGGGAAAAACAGGGATTTCTATGAAAATAAGCGATATTTTAGGGGAAAAACAGGGATTTCTATGAAAATAAGCGATATTTTAGGGGAAAAACAGGGATTTCTATGAAAATAAGCGATATTTAAGGGGAAAAGCAGGGATTTCTATGAAAATAAGCGATATTTTAGGGTTAAAAACAGGGATTTCTATGAAAATAAGCGATATTTAATGTTAAAAACAGGGATTTCTATGACAATAAGCGATATTTCAGGGGAAAAACTGGGATTTCTGTGAAAATAAGCGATATTTGAGGTTAAAAACAGGGATTTCTATGAAAATAAGCGATATTTTAGGGGAAAAACAGGGATTTCTATGAAAATAAGCGATATTTAAGGTTAAAAACAGGGATTTCTATGAAAATAAGCGATATTTTAGGGGAAAAACAGGGATTTCTATGAAAATAAGTGATATTTTAGGGGAAAAACAGGGATTTCTATGAAAACAAGCGATATTTTAGGGTTAAAAACAGGGATTTCCATGAAAATAAGCGATATTTTAGGGGAAAAACAGGGATTTCTATGACAATAAGCGATATTTTAGAGGAAAAACAGGGATTTCTATCAAAATAAGTGATATTTAAGGTTAAAAACAGGGATTTCTATGAAAATAAGCGATATTTTAGGGGAAAAACAGGGATTTCGATGAAAATAAGCGATATTTAAGGTTAAAAACAGGGATTTCTATGAAAATAAGCAATATTTAATTGGAAAAACAGGCATTTCTATGAAAATAAGCGATATTTCAGGGGAAAAACAGGGATTTCTATGAAAATAAGCGATATTTAATGTTTAAAACAGGGATTTCTATGAAAATAAGCGATATTTTAGGGGAAAAACAGGGATTTCTATGAAAATAAGCGATATTTTAGGGGAAAAACAGGGATTTCTATGAAAATAAGCGATATTTTAAGGGAAAAACAGGGATTTCTATGAAAATAAGCGATATTTTAGGGGAAAAACAGTGATTTCTATGAAAATAAGCGATATTTTAGGGGAAAAACAGGGATTTCGATGAAAATAAGCGATATTTTAGGGGAAAAACAGGGATTTCTGTGAAAATAAGTGATATTTTAGGGTTAAAATCAGGGATTTCGATGAAAATAAGCGATATTTTAGGGGAAAAACAGGGATTTCTATGAAAATAAGCGATATTTTAGGGGAAAAACAGGGATTTCTATGAAAATAAGCGATATTTTAGGGGAAAAACAGGGATTTCTATGAAAATAAGCGATATTTTAGGGGAAAAACAGGGATTTCTGTGAAAATAAGCGATATTTGAGGTTAAAAACAGGGATTTCTATGAAAATAAGCGATATTTTAGGGGAAAAACAGGGATTTCTATGAAAATAAGCGATATTTAATGTTAAAAACAGGGATTTCTATGACAATAAGCGATATTTTAGGGGAAAAACAGGGATTTCTATGAAAATAAGCGATATTTAATGTTAAAAACAGGGATTTCTATGACAATAAGCGATATTTTAGGGGAAAAACAGGGATTTCCATGAAAATAAGCGATATTTTAAGGGAAAAACAGGGATTTCTATGAAAATAAGTGATATTTTAGGTGAAAAACAGGGATTTCTATGAAAATAAGCGATATTTTAGGGGAAAAGCAGGGATTTCTATGAAAATAAGCGTTATTTTAGGGTTAAAAACAGGGATTTCTATGAAAATAAGCGATATTTTAGGGGAAAAACAGGGATTTCTATGAAAATAAGCGATATTTTAGGGGAAAAAACAGGGATTTCTATGAAAATAAGCGATATTTTAGGGGAAAAACAGGGATTTCTATGAAAATAAGCGATATTTAAGGTTAAAAACAGGGATTTCTATGAAAATAAGCGATATTTAAGGGGAAAAACAGGGATTTCTATGAAAATAAGCGATATTTAAGGTTAAAAACAGGGATTTCTGTGAAAATAAGCGATATTTTAGGGGAAAAACAGGGATTTCTATGAAAATAAGCGATATTTTAGGGGAAAAACAGGGATTTCTATGAAAACAAGCGATATTTTAGGGTTAAAAACAGGGATTTCGATGAAAATAAGCGATATTTTAGGGGAAAAACAGGGATTTCTATGAAAATAAGCGATATTTAAGGGGAAAAACAGGGATTTCTATGAAAATAAGCGATATTTTAGGGGAAAAACAGGGATTTCTATGAAAATAAGCGATATTTTAGGGGAAAAACAGGGATTTCTATTAAAATAAGTGATATTTTAGGGTTAAAAACAGGGATTTCTATGAAAATAAGCGATATTTCAGGGGAAAAACAGGGATTTCTATGAAAATAAGCGATATTTTAGGGGAAAAACAGTGATTTCTATGAAAATAAGCGATATTTTAGGGGAAAAACAGGGATTTCTATGAAAATAAGCGATATTTAAGGGGAAAAACAGGGATTTCTATGAAAATAAGCGATATTTAAGGGGAAAAACAGGGATTTCTATGAAAATAAGCGATATTTAATGTTAAAAACAGGGATTTCTATGACAATAAGCGATATTTTAGGGGAAAAACAGGGATTTCTATGAAAATAAGCGATATTTCAGGGGAAAAACAGGGATTTCTATGAAAATAAGCGATATTTTAGGGGAAAAACAGGGATTTCTATGAAAATAAGCGATATTTCAGGGGAAAAACTGGGATTTCTGTGAAAATAAGCGATATTTGAGGTTAAAAACAGGGATTTCTATGAAAATAAGCGATATTTTAGGGGAAAAACAGGGATTTCCATGAAAATAAGCGATATTTTAAGGGAAAAACAGGGATTTCTATGAAAATAAGTGATATTTTAGGCTTAAAAACAGGGATTTCTATGAAAATAAGCGATATTTCAGGGGAAAAACAGGGATTTCTATGAAAATAAGCGATATTTTAGGGGAAAAACAGGGATTTCTATGAAAATAAGCGATATTTAAGGTTAAAAACAGGGATTTCTATGAAAATAAGCGATATTTTAGGGGAAAAACAGGGATTTCTATGAAAATAAGCGATATTTAAGGTTAAAAACAGGGATTTCGATGAAAATAAGCGATATTTAAGGGGAAAAACAGGGATTTCTATGAAAATAAGCGATATTTTAGGGGAAAAACAGGGATTTCTATGAAAACAAGCGATATTTTAGGGTTAAAAACAGGGATTTCTATGAAAATAAGCGATATTTTAGGGGAAAAACAGGGATTTCTGTGAAAATAAGTGATATTTTAGGGTTAAAATCAGGGATTTCGATGAAAATAAGCGATATTTTAGGGGAAAAACAGGGATTTCTATGAAAATAAGCGATATTTTAGGGGAAAAACAGGGATTTCTATGAAAATAAGCGATATTTAAGGGGAAAAACAGGGATTTCTATGAAAATAAGCGATATTTTAGGGGAAAAACAGTGATTTCTATGAAAATAAGCGATATTTTAGGGGAAAAACAGGGATTTCTATGAAAATAAGCGATATTTTAGGGGAAAAACAGGGATTTCTATGAAATTAAGCGATATTTAAGGTTAAAAACAGGGATTTCTGTGAAAATAAGTGATATTTTAGGCTTAAAAACAGGGATTTCGATGAAAATAAGCGATATTTAAGGTTAAAAACAGGGATTTCTATGAAATTAATTGATATTTTAGGGGAAAAACAGGGATTTCTATGAAAATAAGCGATATTTTAGGAGAAAAAAAGGGATTTCGATGAAAATAAGCGATATTTTAGGGGAAAAACAGGGATTTCTATGAAAATAAGCCATATTTTAGGGTTAAAATCAGGGATTTCTATGAAAATATGCGATACTTAAGATTAAAAACAGGGATTTCTATGAAAATAAGCGATATTTAAGGTTAAAAACAGGGATTTCTATGAAAATAAGCGATATTTTAGGGGAAAAACAGGGATTTCTATGAAAATAAGCGATATTTTAGGGGAAAAACAGGGATTTCGATGAAAATAAGCGATATTTTAGGGGAAAAACAGGGATTTCTGTGAAAATAAGTGATATTTTAGGGTTAAAATCAGGGATTTCTATGAAAATAAGCGATATTTTAGGGGAAAAACAGGGATTTCTATGAAAATAAGCGATATTTTAGGGGAAAAACAGGGATTTCTATGAAAATAAGCGATATTTCAGGGGAAAAACAGGGATTTCTATGAAAATAAGCGATATTTTAGGGTTAAAAACAGGGATTTCTATGAAAATAAGCGATATTTTAGGGGAAAAACAAGGAATTTCTATGAAAATAAGCGATATTTTAGGGGAAAAACAGGGATTTCGATGAAAATAAGCGATATTTTAGGGGAAAAAAAGGGATTTCTATGAAAATAAGCAATATTTTAGGGTTAAAAACAGGGATTTCCATGAAAATAAGCGATATTTTAGGGGAAAAATAGGGATTTCGATGAAAATAAGTGATATTTAATGTTAAAAACAGGGATTTCTATGAAAATAAGCGATATTTTAGGGGAAAAACAGGGATTTCCATGAAAATAAGCGATATTTTAGGGGAAAAACAGGGATTTCTGTGAAAATAAGCGATATTTTAGGGGAAAAACAGGGATTTCTATGAAAATAAGCGATATTTAAGGTGAAAAACAGGGATTTCTATGAAAATAAGCGATATTTAAGGGGAAAAACAGGGATTTCTATGAAAATAAGCGATATTTCAGGGGAAAAACAGGGATTTCTATGAAAATAAGCGATATTTTAGGTTAAAAACAGGGATTTCTATGAAAATAAGCGATATTTTAGGGTTAAAAACAGGGATTTCTATGAAAATAAGCGATATTTTAGGGGAAAAACAGGGATTTCTATGAAAATAAGCGATATTTTAGGTTAAAAACCGGGATTTCTATGAAAATAAGCGATATTTCAGGGGAAAAACAGGGATTTCTATGAAAACAAGCGATATTTTAGGTTAAAAACAGGGATTTCTATGAAAATAAGCGATATTTCAGGGGAAAAACTGGGATTTCTGTGAAAATAAGCGATATTTGAGGTTAAAAACAGGGATTTCTATGAAAATAAGCGATATTTTAGGGGAAAAACAGGGATTTCCATGAAAATAAGCGATATTTTAAGGGAAAAACAGGGATTTCTATGAAAATAAGTGATATTTTAGGCTTAAAAACAGGGATTTCTATGAAAATAAGCGATATTTCAGGGGAAAAACAGGGATTTCTATGAAAATAAGCGATATTTTAGGGGAAAAACAGGGATTTCTATGAAAATAAGCGATATTTAAGGTTAAAAACAGGGATTTCTATGAAAATAAGCGATATTTTAGGGGAAAAACAGGGATTTCTATGAAAATAAGCGATATTTAAGGTTAAAAACAGGGATTTCGATGAAAATAAGCGATATTTTAGGGGAAAAACAGGGATTTCTATGAAAATAAGCGATATTTTAGGGGAAAAACAGGGATTTCTATGACAATAAGCGATATTTTAGGGGAAAAACAGGGATTTCTATTAAAATAAGTGATATTTAAGGTTAAAAACAGGGATTTCCATGAAAATAAGCGATATTTTAAGGGAAAAACAGGGATTTCTATGAAAATAAGTGATATTTTAGGCTTAAAAACAGGGATTTCTATGAAAATATGCGATATTTTAGGGGAAAAACAGGGATTTCTATGAAAATAAGCGATATTTTAGGGGAAAAACAGGGATTTCTATGAAAATAAGCGATATTTAAGGTTAAAAACAGGGATTTCTATGAAAATAAGCGATATTTTAGGGGAAAAACAGGGATTTCTATGAAAATAAGCGATATTTAAGGTTAAAAACAGGGATTTCTATGAAAATAAGCGATATTTTAGGGGAAAAACAGGGATTTCTATGAAAATAAGTGATATTTTAGGGGAAAAACAGGGATTTCTATGAAAACAAGCGATATTTTAGGGTTAAAAACAGGGATTTCCATGAAAATAAGCGATATTTTAGGGGAAAAACAGGGATTTCTATGACAATAAGCGATATTTTAGAGGAAAAACAGGGATTTCTATCAAAATAAGTGATATTTAAGGTTAAAAACAGGGATTTCTATGAAAATAAGCGATATTTTAGGGGAAAAACAGGGATTTCGATGAAAATAAGCGATATTTAAGGTTAAAAACAGGGATTTCTATGAAAATAAGCAATATTTAATTGGAAAAACAGGCATTTCTATGAAAATAAGCGATATTTCAGGGGAAAAACAGGGATTTCTATGAAAATAAGCGATATTTAATGTTTAAAACAGGGATTTCTATGAAAATAAGCGATATTTTAGGGGAAAAACAGGGATTTCTATGAAAATAAGCGATATTTTAGGGGAAAAACAGGGATTTCTATGAAAATAAGCGATATTTTAAGGGAAAAACAGGGATTTCTATGAAAATAAGCGATATTTTAGGGGAAAAACAGTGATTTCTATGAAAATAAGCGATATTTTAGGGGAAAAACAGGGATTTCGATGAAAATAAGCGATATTTTAGGGGAAAAACAGGGATTTCTGTGAAAATAAGTGATATTTTAGGGTTAAAATCAGGGATTTCGATGAAAATAAGCGATATTTTAGGGGAAAAACAGGGATTTCTATGAAAATAAGCGATATTTTAGGGGAAAAACAGGGATTTCTATGAAAATAAGCGATATTTTAGGGGAAAAACAGGGATTTCTATGAAAATAAGCGATATTTTAGGGGAAAAACAGGGATTTCTGTGAAAATAAGCGATATTTGAGGTTAAAAACAGGGATTTCTATGAAAATAAGCGATATTTTAGGGGAAAAACAGGGATTTCTATGAAAATAAGCGATATTTAATGTTAAAAACAGGGATTTCTATGACAATAAGCGATATTTTAGGGGAAAAACAGGGATTTCTATGAAAATAAGCGATATTTAATGTTAAAAACAGGGATTTCTATGACAATAAGCGATATTTTAGGGGAAAAACAGGGATTTCCATGAAAATAAGCGATATTTTAAGGGAAAAACAGGGATTTCTATGAAAATAAGTGATATTTTAGGTGAAAAACAGGGATTTCTATGAAAATAAGCGATATTTTAGGGGAAAAGCAGGGATTTCTATGAAAATAAGCGTTATTTTAGGGTTAAAAACAGGGATTTCTATGAAAATAAGCGATATTTTAGGGGAAAAACAGGGATTTCTATGAAAATAAGCGATATTTTAGGGGAAAAAACAGGGATTTCTATGAAAATAAGCGATATTTTAGGGGAAAAACAGGGATTTCTATGAAAATAAGCGATATTTAAGGTTAAAAACAGGGATTTCTATGAAAATAAGCGATATTTAAGGGGAAAAACAGGGATTTCTATGAAAATAAGCGATATTTAAGGTTAAAAACAGGGATTTCTGTGAAAATAAGCGATATTTTAGGGGAAAAACAGGGATTTCTATGAAAATAAGCGATATTTTAGGGGAAAAACAGGGATTTCTATGAAAACAAGCGATATTTTAGGGTTAAAAACAGGGATTTCGATGAAAATAAGCGATATTTTAGGGGAAAAACAGGGATTTCTATGAAAATAAGCGATATTTAAGGGGAAAAACAGGGATTTCTATGAAAATAAGCGATATTTTAGGGGAAAAACAGGGATTTCTATGAAAATAAGCGATATTTTAGGGGAAAAACAGGGATTTCTATTAAAATAAGTGATATTTTAGGGTTAAAAACAGGGATTTCTATGAAAATAAGCGATATTTCAGGGGAAAAACAGGGATTTCTATGAAAATAAGCGATATTTTAGGGGAAAAACAGTGATTTCTATGAAAATAAGCGATATTTTAGGGGAAAAACAGGGATTTCTATGAAAATAAGCGATATTTTAGGGGAAAAACAGGGATTTCTATGAAAATAAGCGATATTTAAGGGGAAAAACAGGGATTTCTATGAAAATAAGCGATATTTAATGTTAAAAACAGGGATTTCTATGACAATAAGCGATATTTTAGGGGAAAAACAGGGATTTCTATGAAAATAAGCGATATTTCAGGGGAAAAACAGGGATTTCTATGAAAATAAGCGATATTTTAGGGGAAAAACAGGGATTTCTATGAAAATAAGCGATATTTCAGGGGAAAAACTGGGATTTCTGTGAAAATAAGCGATATTTGAGGTTAAAAACAGGGATTTCTATGAAAATAAGCGATATTTTAGGGGAAAAACAGGGATTTCCATGAAAATAAGCGATATTTTAAGGGAAAAACAGGGATTTCTATGAAAATAAGTGATATTTTAGGCTTAAAAACAGGGATTTCTATGAAAATAAGCGATATTTCAGGGGAAAAACAGGGATTTCTATGAAAATAAGCGATATTTTAGGGGAAAAACAGGGATTTCTATGAAAATAAGCGATATTTAAGGTTAAAAACAGGGATTTCTATGAAAATAAGCGATATTTTAGGGGAAAAACAGGGATTTCTATGAAAATAAGCGATATTTAAGGTTAAAAACAGGGATTTCGATGAAAATAAGCGATATTTAAGGGGAAAAACAGGGATTTCTATGAAAATAAGCGATATTTTAGGGGAAAAACAGGGATTTCTATGAAAACAAGCGATATTTTAGGGTTAAAAACAGGGATTTCTATGAAAATAAGCGATATTTTAGGGGAAAAACAGGGATTTCTGTGAAAATAAGTGATATTTTAGGGTTAAAATCAGGGATTTCGATGAAAATAAGCGATATTTTAGGGGAAAAACAGGGATTTCTATGAAAATAAGCGATATTTTAGGGGAAAAACAGGGATTTCTATGAAAATAAGCGATATTTAAGGGGAAAAACAGGGATTTCTATGAAAATAAGCGATATTTTAGGGGAAAAACAGTGATTTCTATGAAAATAAGCGATATTTTAGGGGAAAAACAGGGATTTCTATGAAAATAAGCGATATTTTAGGGGAAAAAACAGGGATTTCTATGAAATTAAGCGATATTTAAGGTTAAAAACAGGGATTTCTGTGAAAATAAGTGATATTTTAGGCTTAAAAACAGGGATTTCGATGAAAATAAGCGATATTTAAGGTTAAAAACAGGGATTTCTATGAAATTAATTGATATTTTAGGGGAAAAACAGGGATTTCTATGAAAATAAGCGATATTTTAGGAGAAAAAAAGGGATTTCGATGAAAATAAGCGATATTTTAGGGGAAAAACAGGGATTTCTATGAAAATAAGCCATATTTTAGGGTTAAAATCAGGGATTTCTATGAAAATATGCGATACTTAAGATTAAAAACAGGGATTTCTATGAAAATAAGCGATATTTAAGGTTAAAAACAGGGATTTCTATGAAAATAAGCGATATTTTAGGGGAAAAACAGGGATTTCTATGAAAATAAGCGATATTTTAGGGGAAAAACAGGGATTTCGATGAAAATAAGCGATATTTTAGGGGAAAAACAGGGATTTCTGTGAAAATAAGTGATATTTTAGGGTTAAAATCAGGGATTTCTATGAAAATAAGCGATATTTTAGGGGAAAAACAGGGATTTCTATGAAAATAAGCGATATTTTAGGGGAAAAACAGGGATTTCTATGAAAATAAGCGATATTTCAGGGGAAAAACAGGGATTTCTATGAAAATAAGCGATATTTTAGGGTTAAAAACAGGGATTTCTATGAAAATAAGCGATATTTTAGGGGAAAAACAAGGAATTTCTATGAAAATAAGCGATATTTTAGGGGAAAAACTGGGATTTCGATGAAAATAAGCGATATTTTAGGGGAAAAAAAGGGATTTCTATGAAAATAAGCAATATTTTAGGGTTAAAAACAGGGATTTCCATGAAAATAAGCGATATTTTAGGGGAAAAATAGGGATTTCGATGAAAATAAGCGATATTTAATGTTAAAAACAGGGATTTCTATGAAAATAAGCGATATTTTAGGGGAAAAACAGGGATTTCCATGAAAATAAGCGATATTTTAGGGGAAAAACAGGGATTTCTGTGAAAATAAGCGATATTTTAGGGGAAAAACAGGGATTTCTATGAAAATAAGCGATATTTAAGGTGAAAAACAGGGATTTCTATGAAAATAAGCGATATTTAAGGGGAAAAACAGGGATTTCTATGAAAATAAGCGATATTTCAGGGGAAAAACAGGGATTTCTATGAAAATAAGCGATATTTTAGGTTAAAAACAGGGATTTCTATGAAAATAAGCGATATTTTAGGGTTAAAAACAGGGATTTCTATGAAAATAAGCGATATTTTAGGGGAAAAACAGGGATTTCTATGAAAATAAGCGATATTTTAGGTTAAAAACCGGGATTTCTATGAAAATAAGCGATATTTCAGGGGAAAAACAGGGATTTCTATGAAAACAAGCGATATTTTAGGGTTAAAAACAGGGATTTCTATGAAAATAAGCGATATTTCAGGGGAAAAACTGGGATTTCTGTGAAAATAAGCGATATTTGAGGTTAAAAACAGGGATTTCTATGAAAATAAGCGATATTTTAGGGGAAAAACAGGGATTTCCATGAAAATAAGCGATATTTTAAGGGAAAAACAGGGATTTCTATGAAAATAAGTGATATTTTAGGCTTAAAAACAGGGATTTCTATGAAAATAAGCGATATTTCAGGGGAAAAACAGGGATTTCTATGAAAATAAGCGATATTTTAGGGGAAAAACAGGGATTTCTATGAAAATAAGCGATATTTAAGGTTAAAAACAGGGATTTCTATGAAAATAAGCGATATTTTAGGGGAAAAACAGGGATTTCTATGAAAATAAGCGATATTTAAGGTTAAAAACAGGGATTTCGATGAAAATAAGCGATATTTTAGGGGAAAAACAGGGATTTCTATGAAAATAAGCGATATTTTAGGGGAAAAACAGGGATTTCTATGACAATAAGCGATATTTTAGGGGAAAAACAGGGATTTCTATTAAAATAAGTGATATTTAAGGTTAAAAACAGGGATTTCTATGAAAATAAGCGATATTTTAGGGGAAAAACAGTGATTTCTATGAAAATAAGCGATATTTTAGGGGAAAAACAGGGATTTCGATGAAAATAAGCGATATTTTAGGGGAAAAACAGGGATTTCTGTGAAAATAAGTGATATTTTAGGGTTAAAATCAGGGATTTCGATGAAAATAAGCGATATTTTAGGGGAAAAACAGGGATTTCTATGAAAATAAGCGATATTTTAGGGGAAAAACAGGGATTTCTATGAAAATAAGCGATATTTAAGGGGAAAAACAGGGATTTCTATGAAAATAAGCGATATTTTAGGGGAAAAACAGGGATTTCTGTGAAAATAAGCGATATTTGAGGTTAAAAACAGGGATTTCTATGAAAATAAGCGATATTTTAGGGGAAAAACAGGGATTTCCATGAAAATAAGCGATATTTTAAGGGAAAAACAGGGATTTCTATGAAAATAAGTGATATTTTAGGCTTAAAAACAGGGATTTCTATGAAAATAAGCGATATTTTAGGGGAAAAACAGGGATTTCTATGAAAATAAGCGATATTTTAGGGGAAAAACAGGGATTTCGATGAAAATAAGCGATATTTTAGGGGAAAAACAGGGATTTCTATGAAAATAAGCGATATTTTAGGGGAAAAACAGGGATTTCTATGAAAATAAGCGATATTTAATGTTAAAAACAGGGATTTCTATGACAATAAGCGATATTTTAGGGGAAAAACAGTGATTTCTATGAAAATAAGCGATATTTAATGTTAAAAACAGGGATTTCTATGACAATAAGCGATATTTTAGGGGAAAAACAGGGATTTCCATGAAAATAAGCGATATTTTAAGGGAAAAACAGGGATTTCTATGAAAATAAGTGATATTTTAGGTGAAAAACAGGGATTTCTATGAAAATAAGCGATATTTTAGGGGAAAAACAGGGATTTCTATGAAAATAAGCGATATTTTAGGGGAAAAACAGGGATTTCTATGAAAACAAGCGATATTTTAGGGTTAAAAACAGGGATTTCTATGAAAATAAGCGATATTTCAGGGGAAAAACTGGGATTTCTGTGAAAATAAGCGATATTTGAGGTTAAAAACAGGGATTTCTATGAAAATAAGCGATATTTTAGGGGAAAAACAGGGATTTCCATGAAAATAAGCGATATTTTAAGGGAAAAACAGGGATTTCTATGAAAATAAGTGATATTTTAGGCTTAAAAACAGGGATTTCTATGAAAATAAGCGATATTTCAGGGGAAAAACAGGGATTTCTATGACAATAAGCGATATTTTAGGGGAAAAACAGGGATTTCTATGAAAATAAGCGATATTTAAGGTTAAAAACAGGGATTTCTATGAAAATAAGCGATATTTTAGGGGAAAAACAGGGATTTCTATGAAAATAAGCGATATTTAAGGTTAAAAACAGGGATTTCTATGAAAATAAGCGATATTTTAGGGGAAAAACAGGGATTTCTATGAAAATAAGCGATATTTTAGGGTTAAAAACAGGGATTTCTATGACAATAAGCGATATTTTAGGGGAAAAACAGGGATTTCTATTAAAATAAGTGATATTTAAGGTTAAAAACAGGGATTTCTATGAAAATAAGCGATATTTTAGGGGAAAAACAGTGATTTCTATGAAAATAAGCGATATTTTAGGGGAAAAACAGGGATTTCGATGAAAATAAGCGATATTTTAGGGGAAAAACAGGGATTTCTGTGAAAATAAGTGATATTTTAGGGTTAAAATCAGGGATTTCGATGAAAATAAGCGATATTTTAGGGGAAAAACAGGGATTTCTATGAAAATAAGCGATATTTTAGGGGAAAAACAGGGATTTCTATGAAAATAAGCGATATTTAAGGGGAAAAACAGGGATTTCTATGAAAATAAGCGATATTTTAGGGGAAAAACAGGGATTTCTGTGAAAATAAGCGATATTTGAGGTTAAAAACAGGGATTTCTATGAAAATAAGCGATATTTTAGGGGAAAAACAGGGATTTCTATGAAAATAAGCGATATTTTAGGGGAAAAACAGGGATTTCGATGAAAATAAGCGATATTTTAGGGGAAAAACAGGGATTTCTATGAAAATAAGCGATATTTTAGGGGAAAAACAGGGATTTCTATGAAAATAAGCGATATTTAATGTTAAAAACAGGGATTTCTATGACAATAAGCGATATTTTAGGGGAAAAACAGTGATTTCTATGAAAATAAGCGATATTTAATGTTAAAAACAGGGATTTCTATGACAATAAGCGATATTTTAGGGGAAAAACAGGGATTTCCATGAAAATAAGCGATATTTTAAGGGAAAAACAGGGATTTCTATGAAAATAAGTGATATTTTAGGTGAAAAACAGGGATTTCTATGAAAATAAGCGATATTTTAGGGGAAAAACAGGGATTTCTATGAAAATAAGCGATATTTTAGGGGAAAAACAGGGATTTCTATGAAAACAAGCGATATTTTAGGGTTAAAAACAGGGATTTCTATGAAAATAAGCGATATTTCAGGGGAAAAACTGGGATTTCTGTGAAAATAAGCGATATTTGAGGTTAAAAACAGGGATTTCTATGAAAATAAGCGATATTTTAGGGGAAAAACAGGGATTTCCATGAAAATAAGCGATATTTTAAGGGAAAAACAGGGATTTCTATGAAAATAAGTGATATTTTAGGCTTAAAAACAGGGATTTCTATGAAAATAAGCGATATTTCAGGGGAAAAACAGGGATTTCTATGACAATAAGCGATATTTTAGGGGAAAAACAGGGATTTCTATGAAAATAAGCGATATTTAAGGTTAAAAACAGGGATTTCTATGAAAATAAGCGATATTTTAGGGGAAAAACAGGGATTTCTATGAAAATAAGCGATATTTAAGGTTAAAAACAGGGATTTCGATGAAAATAAGCGATATTTAAGGGGAAAAACAGGGATTTCTATGAAAATAAGCGATATTTAAGGGGAAAAACAGGGATTTCTATGAAAATAAGCGATATTTTAGGAGAAAAACAGGGATTTCTATGAAAATAAGCGATATTTTAGGGGAAAAACAGGGATTTCTATGAAAATAAGTGATATTTTAGGGTTAAAATCAGGGATTTCGAAGAAAATAAGCGATATTTTAGGGGAAAAACAGGGATTTCTATGAAAATAAGCGATATTTTAGGGGAAAAACAGGGATTTCTATGAAAATAAGCGATATTTAAGGGGAAAAACAGGGATTTCTATGAAAATAAGCGATATTTTAGGGGAAAAACAGTGATTTCTATGAAAATAAGCGATATTTTAGGGGAAAAACAGGGATTTCTATGAAAATAAGCGATATTTTAGGGGAAAAACAGGGATTTCTATGAAATTAAGCGATATTTAAGGTTAAAAACAGGGATTTCTGTGAAAATAAGTGATATTTTAGGCTTAAAAACAGGGATTTCGATGAAAATAAGCGATATTTAAGGTTAAAAACAGGGATTTCTATGAAATTAATTGATATTTTAGGGGAAAAACAGGGATTTCCATGAAAATAAGCGATATTTTAGGAGAAAAAAAGGGATTTCGATGAAAATAAGCGATATTTTAGGGGAAAAACAGGGATTTCTATGAAAATAAGCCATATTTTAGGGTTAAAATCAGGGATTTCTATGAAAATATGCGATACTTAAGATTAAAAACAGGGATTTCTATGAAAATAAGCGATATTTAAGGTTAAAAACAGGGATTTCTATGAAAATAAGCGATATTTTAGGGGAAAAACAGGGATTTCTATGAAAATAAGCGATATTTTAGGGGAAAAACAGGGATTTCGATGAAAATAAGCGATATTTTAGGGGAAAAACAGGGATTTCTGTGAAAATAAGTGATATTTTAGGGTTAAAATCAGGGATTTCTATGAAAATAAGCGATATTTTAGGGGAAAAACAGGGATTTCTATGAAAATAAGCGATATTTTAGGGGAAAAACAGGGATTTCTATGAAAATAAGCGATATTTCAGGGGAAAAACAGGGATTTCTATGAAAATAAGCGATATTTTAGGGTTAAAAACAGGGATTTCTATGAAAATAAGCGATATTTTAGGGGAAAAACAAGGAATTTCTATGAAAATAAGCGATATTTTAGGGGAAAAACAGGGATTTCGATGAAAATAAGCGATATTTTAGGGGAAAAAAAGGGATTTCTATGAAAATAAGCAATATTTTAGGGTTAAAAACAGGGATTTCCATGAAAATAAGCGATATTTTAGGGGAAAAATAGGGATTTCGATGAAAATAAGCGATATTTAATGTTAAAAACAGGGATTTCTATGAAAATAAGCGATATTTTAGGGGAAAAACAGGGATTTCCATGAAAATAAGCGATATTTTAGGGGAAAAACAGGGATTTCTGTGAAAATAAGCGATATTTTAGGGGAAAAACAGGGATTTCTATGAAAATAAGCGATATTTAAGGTGAAAAACAGGGATTTCTATGAAAATAAGCGATATTTAAGGGGAAAAACAGGGATTTCTATGAAAATAAGCGATATTTCAGGGGAAAAACAGGGATTTCTATGAAAATAAGCGATATTTTAGGTTAAAAACAGGGATTTCTATGAAAATAAGCGATATTTTAGGGTTAAAAACAGGGATTTCTATGAAAATAAGCGATATTTTAGGGGAAAAACAGGGATTTCTATGAAAATAAGCGATATTTTAGGTTAAAAACCGGGATTTCTATGAAAATAAGCGATATTTCAGGGGAAAAACAGGGATTTCTATGAAAATAAGTGATATTTTAGGGGAAAAACAGGGATTTCTATGAAAATAAGCGATATTTTAGGAGAAAAACAGGGATTTCTATGAAAATAAGCGATATTTAAGGGGAAAAACAGGGATTTCTATGAAAATCAGCGATATTTTAGGGGAAAAACAGGGATTTCGATGAAAATAAGCGATATTTAAGGTTAAAAACAGGGATTTCTATGAAAATAAGCGATATTTAATTGGAAAAACAGGCATTTCTATGAAAATAAGCGATATTTTAGGGGAAAAACAGGGATTTCGATGAAAATAAGCGATATTTAAGGTTAAAAACAGGGATTTCTATGAAAATAAGCAATATTTAATTGGAAAAACAGGCATTTCTATGAAAATAAGCGATATTTAATGTTTAAAACAGGGATTTCTATGAAAATAAGCGATATTTTAGGGGAAAAACAGGGATTTCTATGAAAATAAGCGATATTTTAGGGGAAAAACAGGGATTTCTATGAAAATAAGCGATATTTTAGGGGAAAAAACAGGGATTTCTATGAAAATAAGCGATATTTTAGGGGAAAAACAGGGATTTCTATGAAAATAAGCGATATTTTAGGGGAAAAACAGGGATTTCTATGAAAATAAGCGATATTTAATGTTAAAAACAGGGATTTCTATGACAATAAGCGATATTTCAGGGGAAAAACAGGGATTTCTATGAAAATGAGTGATATTTCAGGGGAAAAACTGGGATTTCTGTGAAAATAAGCGATATTTGAGGTTAAAAACAGGGATTTCTATGAAAATAAGCGATATTTTAGGGGAAAAACAGGGATTTCCATGAAAATAAGCGATATTTTAAGGGAAAAACAGGGATTTCTATGAAAATAAGCGATATTTTAGGGGAAAAACAGGGATTTCTATGAAAATAAGCGATATTTAAGGTTAAAAACAGGGATTTCTATGAAAATAAGCGATATTTTAGGGGAAAAACAGGGATTTCTATGAAAATAAGCGATATTTTAGGGGAAAAACAGGGATTTCTATGAAAATAAGCGATATTTAAGGTTAAAAACAGGGATTTCTATGAAAATAAGCGATATTTTAGGGGAAAAACAGGGATTTCTATGAAAATAAGCGATATTTAAGGTTAAAAGCAGGGATTTCTATGAAAATAAGCGATATTTTAGGGGAAAAACAGGGATTTCTATGAAAATAAGCGATATTTTAGGGGAAAAACAGGGATTTCTATGAAAACAAGCGATATTTTAGGGTTAAAAACAGGGATTTCCATGAAAATAAGCGATATTTTAGGGGAAAAACAGGGATTTCTATGACAATAAGCGATATTTTAGGGGAAAAACAGGGATTTCTATTAAAATAAGTGATATTTAAGGTTAAAAACAGGGATTTCTATGAAAATAAGCGATATTTTAGGGGAAAAACAGGGATTTCGATGAAAATAAGCGATATTTAAGGTTAAAAACAGGGATTTCTATGAAAATAAGCAATATTTAATTGGAAAAACAGGCATTTCTATGAAAATAAGCGATATTTCAGGGGAAAAACAGGGATTTCTATGAAAATAAGCGATATTTAATGTTTAAAACAGGGATTTCTATGAAAATAAGCGATATTTTAGGGGAAAAACAGGGATTTCTATGAAAATAAGCGATATTTTAGGGGAAAAACAGGGATTTCTATGAAAATAAGCGATATTTTAGGGGAAAAACAGGGATTTCTATGAAAATAAGCGATATTTTAGGGGAAAAACAGGGATTTCTATGAAAATAAGCGATATTTAATGTTAAAAACAGGGATTTCTATGACAATAAGCGATATTTTAGGGGAAAAACAGGGATTTCTATGAAAATGAGTGATATTTCAGGGGAAAAACTGGGATTTCTGTGAAAATAAGCGATATTTGAGGTTAAAAACAGGGATTTCTATGAAAATAAGCGATATTTTAGGGTTAAAAACAGGGATTTCCATGAAAATAAGCGATATTTTAAGGGAAAAACAGGGATTTCTATGAAAATAAGTGATATTTTAGGCTTAAAAACAGGGATTTCTATGAAAATAAGCGATATTTTAGGGGAAAAACAGGGATTTCTATGAAAATAAGCGATATTTTAGGGGAAAAACAGGGATTTCTATGAAAATAAGCGATATTTAAGGGGAAAAACAGGAATTTCTATGAAAATAAGCGATATTTTAGGGGAAAAACAGGGATTTCGATGAAAATAAGCGATATTTTAGGGGAAAAAAAGGGATTTCTATGAAAATAAGCAATATTTTAGGGTTAAAAACAGGGATTTCCATGAAAATAAGCGATATTTTAGGGTTAAAAACAGGGATTTCCATGAAAATAAGCGATATTTTAGGGGAAAAATAGGGATTTCGATGAAAATAAGCGATATTTTAGGGGAAAAACAGGGATTTCCATGAAAATAAGCGATATTTTAAGGTTAAAAACAGGGATTTCTATGAAATTAAGCGATATTTAAGGTTAAAAACAGGGATTTCTATGAAAATAAGCGATATTTTAGGGGAAAAACAGGGATTTCTATGAAAATAAGCGATATTTTAGGGGAAAAACAGGGATTTCTATGAAAATAAGCGATATTTAATGTTAAAAACAGGGATTTCTATGACAATAAGCGATATTTCAGGGGAAAAACTGGGATTTCTATGAAATTAAGTGATATTTTAGGGGAAAAACAGGGATTTCTATGAAAATAAGCGATATTTTAGGAGAAAAAAAGGGATTTCGATGAAAATAAGCGATATTTTAGGGGAAAAACAGGGATTTCTATGAAAATAAGCCATATTTTAGGGTTAAAATCAGGGATTTCTATGAAAATATGCGATACTTAAGATTAAAAACAGGGATTTCTATGAAAATAAGCGATATTTAAGGTTAAAAACAGGGATTTCTATGAAAATAAGCGATATTTTAGGGGAAAAACAGGGATTTCTATGAAAATAAGCGATATTTTAGGGGAAAAACAGGGATTTCGATGAAAATAAGCGATATTTTAGGGGAAAAACAGGGATTTCTGTGAAAATAAGTGATATTTTAGGGTTAAAATCAGGGATTTCTATGAAAATAAGCGATATTTTAGGGGAAAAACAGTGATTTCTATGAAAATAAGCGATATTTTAGGGGAAAAACAGGGATTTCTATGAAAATAAGCGATATTTCAGGGGAAAAACAGGGATTTCTATGAAAATAAGCGATATTTTAGGGTTAAAAACAGGGATTTCTATGAAAATAAGCGATATTTTAGGGGAAAAACAAGGAATTTCTATGAAAATAAGCGATATTTTAGGGGAAAAACAGGGATTTCGATGAAAATAAGCGATATTTTAGGGGAAAAAAAGGGATTTCTATGAAAATAAGCAATATTTTAGGGTTAAAAACAGGGATTTCCATGAAAATAAGCGATATTTTAGGGGAAAAATAGGGATTTCGATGAAAATAAGCGATATTTAATGTTAAAAACAGGGATTTCTATGAAAATAAGCGATATTTTAGGGGAAAAACAGGGATTTCCATGAAAATAAGCGATATTTTAGGGGAAAAACAGGGATTTCTGTGAAAATAAGCGATATTTTAGGGGAAAAACAGGGATTTCTATGAAAATAAGCGATATTTAAGGTGAAAAACAGGGATTTCTATGAAAATAAGCGATATTTAAGGGGAAAAACAGGGATTTCTATGAAAATAAGCGATATTTTAGGTTAAAATCAGGGATTTCTATGAAAATAAGCGATATTTTAGGTTAAAAACAGGGATTTCTATGAAAATAAGCGATATTTAAGGTTAAAAACAGGGATTTCTATGAAAATAAGCGATATTTTAGGGGAAAAACAGGGATTTCTATGAAAATAAGCGATATTTTAGGTTAAAAACCGGGATTTCTATGAAAATAAGCGATATTTCAGGGGAAAAACAGGGATTTCTATGAAAATAAGTGATATTTTAGGGGAAAAACAGGGATTTCTATGAAAATAAGCGATATTTTAGGAGAAAAACAGGGATTTCTATGAAAATAAGCGATATTTAAGGGGAAAAACAGGGATTTCTATGAAAATCAGCGATATTTTAGGGGAAAAACAGGGATTTCGATGAAAATAAGCGATATTTAAGGTTAAAAACAGGGATTTCTATGAAAATAAGCGATATTTAATTGGAAAAACAGGCATTTCTATGAAAATAAGCGATATTTTAGGGGAAAAACAGGGATTTCGATGAAAATAAGCGATATTTAAGGTTAAAAACAGGGATTTCTATGAAAATAAGCAATATTTAATTGGAAAAACAGGCATTTCTATGAAAATAAGCGATATTTCAGGGGAAAAACAGGGATTTCTATGAAAATAAGCGATATTTAATGTTTAAAACAGGGATTTCTATGAAAATAAGCGATATTTTAGGGGAAAAACAGGGATTTCTATGAAAATAAGCGATATTTTAGGGGAAAAAACAGGGATTTCTATGAAAATAAGCGATATTTTAGGGGAAAAACAGGGATTTCTATGAAAATAAGCGATATTTAAGGTTAAAAACAGGGATTTCTATGAAAATAAGCGATATTTTAGGGTTAAAAACAGGGATTTCTATGAAAATAAGCGATATTTTAGGGGAAAAACAGGGATTTCTATGAAAATAAGCGATATTTTAGGGTTAAAATCAGGGATTTCTATGAAAATAAGCGATATTTTAGGGGAAAAACAGGGATTTCCATGAAAATAAGCGATATTTTAAGGGAAAAACAGGGATTTCTATGAAAATAAGTGATATTTTAGGCTTAAAAACAGGGATTTCTATGAAAATAAGCGATATTTTAGGGGAAAAACAGGGATTTCTATGAAAATAAGCGATATTTTAGGGGAAAAACAGGGATTTCGATGAAAATAAGCGATATTGTAGTTGGAAAACAGGGATATCTATGAAAATAAGCGATATTTGATGTCAAAAACCGGGATTTCTATGAAAATAAGCGATATTTTAGGGGAAAAACAGGGATTTCTATGAAAATAAGCGATATTTAAGGGGAAAAACAGGGATTTCCATGAAAATAAGCGATATTTTTGGGGAAAAACTGGGATTTCTATGAAAATAAGCGATATTTAAGGGGAAAAACAGGGATTTCTATGAAAATAAGCGATATTTTAGGGGAAAAACAGGGATTTCTATGAAAATAAGCGATATTTTAGGGGAAAAACAGGGATTTCTATGAAAATAAGCGATATTTTAGGGGAAAAACAAGGAATTTCTATGAAAATAAGCGATATTTTAGGGGAAAAACAGGGATTTCTATGAAAATAAGCGATATTTTAGGGGAAAAAACAGGGATTTCTATGAAAATAAGCGATATTTCAGGGGAAAAACAGGGATTTCTATGAAAATAAGCGATATTTAAGGTTAAAAACAGGGATTTCTATGAAAATAAGCGATATTTTAGGGTTAAAAACAGGGATTTCTATGAAAATAAGCGATATTTTAGGGGAAAAACAGGGATTTCTATGAAAATAAGCGATATTTTAGGGTTAAAATCAGGGATTTCTATGAAAATAAGCGATATTTTAGGGGAAAAACAGGGATTTCCATGAAAATAAGCGATATTTTAAGGGAAAAACAGGGATTTCTATGAAAATAAGTGATATTTTAGGCTTAAAAACAGGGATTTCTATGAAAATAAGCCATATTTAAGGTTAAAAACAGGGATTTCTATGAAAATAAGCGATATTTTAGGGGAAAAACAGGGATTTCGATGAAAATAAGCGATATTTTAGAGGAAAAACAGGGATTTCTATGAAAATAAGCGATATTTTAGGGAAAAACAGGGATTTCCATGAAAATAAGCGATATTTTAGGTTAAAAACAGGGATTTCTATGAAAATAAGCGATATTTTAGGGGAAAAACAGGGATTTCTATGAAAACAAGCGATATTTTAGGGTTAAAAACAGGGATTTCCATGAAAATAAGCGATATTTTAGGGCAAAAACAGGGATTTCTATGAAAATAAGCGATATTTAAGGGGAAAAACAGGGATTTCTATGAAAATAAGCGATATTTTAGGGGAAAAACAGGGATTTCTATGACAATAAGCGATATTTTAGGGGAAAAACAGGGATTTCTATTAAAATAAGTGATATTTAAGGTTAAAAACAGGGATTTCTATGAAAATAAGCGATATTTTAGGGGAAAAACAGTGATTTCTATGAAAATAAGCGATATTTTAGGGGAAAAACAGGGATTTCTATAAAAATAAGCGATATTTTAGGGGAAAAAAAGGGATTTCTGTGAAAATAAGTGATATTTTAGGGTTAAAATCAGGGATTTCGATGAAAATAAGCGATATTTTAGGGGAAAAACAGGGATTTCTATGAAAATAAGCGATATTTAAGGGGAAAAACAGGGATTTCTATGAAAATAAGCGATATTTTAGGGGAAAAACAGGGATTTCTATGAAAATAAGCGATATTTAATGTTAAAAACAGGGATTTCTATGACAATAAGCGATATTTTAGGGGAAAAACAGGGATTTCTATGAAAATGAGTGATATTTCAGGGGAAAAACTGGGATTTCTGTGAAAATAAGTGATATTTTAGGGTTAAAATCAGGGATTTCGATGAAAATAAGCGATATTTAAGGGGAAAAACAGGGATTTCTATGAAAATAAGCGATATTTTAGGGGAAAAACAGGGATTTCTATGAAAATAAGCGATATTTCAGGGGGAAAACAGGGATTTCTATGAAAATAAGCGATATTTTAGGTAAAAAACAGGGATTTCCATGAAAATAAGCGATATTTTAAGGGAAAAACAGGGATTTCTATGAAAATAAGTGATATTTTAGGGGAAAAACAGGGATTTCTATGAAAATAAGCGATATTTTAGGGGAAAAACAGGGATTTCTATGAAAATAAGCGATATTTTAGGGGAAAAACAGGGATTTCTATGAAAATAAGCGATATTTAAGGTTAAAAACAGGGATTTCTATGAAAATAAGCGATATTTAAGGGGAAAAACAGGGATTTCTATGAAAATAAGCGATATTTAAGGGGAAAAACAGGGATTTCTATGAAAATAAGCGATATTTTAGGGGAAAAACAGGGATTTCGATGAAAATAAGCGATATTTTAGGGGAAAAACAGGGATTTCTGTGAAAATAAGTGATATTTTAGGGTTAAAATCAGGGATTTCTATGAAAATAAGCGATATTTTAGGGGAAAAACAGGGATTTCTATGAAAATAAGCGATATTTTAGGGGAAAAACAGGGATTTCTATGAAAATAAGCGATATTTCAGGGGAAAAACAGGGATTTCTATGAAAATAAGCGATATTTTAGGGTTAAAAACAGGGATTTCTATGAAAATAAGCGATATTTTAGGGGAAAAACAAGGAATTTCTATGAAAATAAGCGATATTTTAGGGGAAAAACAGGGATTTCGATGAAAATAAGCGATATTTTAGGGGAAAAAAAGGGATTTCTATGAAAATAAGCAATATTTTAGGGTTAAAAACAGGGATTTCCATGAAAATAAGCGATATTTTAGGGGAAAAATAGGGATTTCGATGAAAATAAGCGATATTTAATGTTAAAAACAGGGATTTCTATGAAAATAAGCGATATTTTAGGGGAAAAACAGGGATTTCCATGAAAATAAGCGATATTTTAGGGGAAAAACAGGGATTTCTGTGAAAATAAGCGATATTTTAGGGGAAAAACAGGGATTTCTATGAAAATAAGCGATATTTAAGGTGAAAAACAGGGATTTCTATGAAAATAAGCGATATTTAAGGGGAAAAACAGGGATTTCTATGAAAATAAGCGATATTTTAGGTTAAAATCAGGGATTTCTATGAAAATAAGCGATATTTTAGGTTAAAAACAGGGATTTCTATGAAAATAAGCGATATTTTAGGGTTAAAAACAGGGATTTCTATGAAAATAAGCGATATTTTAGGGGAAAAACAGGGATTTCTATGAAAATAAGCGATATTTTAGGTTAAAAACCGGGATTTCTATGAAAATAAGCGATATTTCAGGGGAAAAACAGGGATTTCTATGAAAATAAGTGATATTTTAGGGGAAAAACAGGGATTTCTATGAAAATAAGCGATATTTTAGGAGAAAAACAGGGATTTCTATGAAAATAAGCGATATTTAAGGGGAAAAACAGGGATTTCTATGAAAATCAGCGATATTTTAGGGGAAAAACAGGGATTTCGATGAAAATAAGCGATATTTAAGGTTAAAAACAGGGATTTCTATGAAAATAAGCGATATTTAATTGGAAAAACAGGCATTTCTATGAAAATAAGCGATATTTTAGGGGAAAAACAGGGATTTCGATGAAAATAAGCGATATTTAAGGTTAAAAACAGGGATTTCTATGAAAATAAGCAATATTTAATTGGAAAAACAGGCATTTCTATGAAAATAAGCGATATTTTTGGGGAAAAACTGGGATTTCTATGAAAATAAGCGATATTTAAGGGGAAAAACAGGGATTTCTATGAAAATAAGCGATATTTTAGGGGAAAAACAGGGATTTCTATGAAAATAAGCGATATTTTAGGGGAAAAAACAGGGATTTCTATGAAAATAAGCGATATTTTAGGGGAAAAACAGGGATTTCTATGAAAATAAGCGATATTTAAGGTTAAAAACAGGGATTTCTATGAAAATAAGCGATATTTTAGGGTTAAAAACAGGGATTTCTATGAAAATAAGCGATATTTTAGGGGAAAAACAGGGATTTCTATGAAAATAAGCGATATTTTAGGGGAAAATCAGGGATTTCTATGAAAATAAGCGATATTTTAGGGGAAAAACAGGGATTTCCATGAAAATAAGCGATATTTTAAGGGAAAAACAGGGATTTCTATGAAAATAAGTGATATTTTAGGCTTAAAAACAGGGATTTCTATGAAAATAAGCCATATTTAAGGTTAAAAACAGGGATTTCTATGAAAATAAGCGATATTTTAGGGGAAAAACAGGGATTTCGATGAAAATAAGCGATATTTTAGAGGAAAAACAGGGATTTCTATGAAAATAAGCGATATTTTAGGGAAAAACAGGGATTTCCATGAAAATAAGCGATATTTTAGGTTAAAAACAGGGATTTCTATGAAAATAAGCGATATTTTAGGGGAAAAACAGGGATTTCTATGAAAACAAGCGATATTTTAGGGTTAAAAACAGGGATTTCCATGAAAATAAGCGATATTTTAGGGCAAAAACAGGGATTTCTATGAAAATAAGCGATATTTAAGGGGAAAAACAGGGATTTCTATGAAAATAAGCGATATTTTAGGGGAAAAACAGGGATTTCTATGAAAATAAGCGATATTTAATGTTAAAAACAGGGATTTCTATGACAATAAGCGATATTTTAGGGGAAAAACAGGGATTTCTATGAAAATGAGTGATATTTCAGGGGAAAAACTGGGATTTCTGTGAAAATAAGTGATATTTTAGGGTTAAAATCAGGGATTTCGATGAAAATAAGCGATATTTAAGGGGAAAAACAGGGATTTCTATGAAAATAAGCGATATTTTAGGGGAAAAACAGGGATTTCTATGAAAATAAGCGATATTTCAGGGGGAAAACAGGGATTTCTATGAAAATAAGCGATATTTTAGGTAAAAAACAGGGATTTCCATGAAAATAAGCGATATTTTAAGGGAAAAACAGGGATTTCTATGAAAATAAGTGATATTTTAGGCTTAAAAACAGGGATTTCTATGAAAATAAGCGATATTTTAGGGGAAAAACAGGGATTTCTATGAAAATAAGCGATATTTTAGGGGAAAAACAGGGATTTCTATGAAAATAAGTGATATTTTAGGGTTAAAAACAGGGATTTCTATGAAAATAAGCGATATTTAAGGGGAAAAACAGGGATTTCTATGAAAATAAGCGATATTTAAGGGGAAAAACAGGGATTTCTATGAAAATAAGCGATATTTTAGGGGAAAAACAGGGATTTCTATGAAAATAAGCGATATTTTAGGGGAAAAACAGGGATTTCTGTGAAAATAAGCGATATTTTAGGGGAAAAACAGGGATTTCTGTGAAAATAAGTGATATTTTAGGGTTAAAATCAGGGATTTCTATGAAAATAAGCGATATTTTAGGGGAAAAACAGGGATTTCTATGACAATAAGCGATATTTTAGGGGAAAAACAGGGATTTCTATTAAAATAAGAGATATTTAAGGTTAAAAACAGGGATTTCTATGAAAATAAGCGATATTTCAGGGGAAAAACAGGGATTTCTGTGAAAATAAGTGATATTTTAGGGTTAAAATCAGGGATTTCGATGAAAATAAGCGATATTTAAGGGGAAAAACAGGGATTTCTATGAAAATAAGCGATATTTTAGGGGAAAAACAGGGATTTCGATGAAAATAAGCGATATTTAAGGGGAAAAACAGGGATTTCTATGAAAATAAGCGATATTTTAGGGGAAAAACAGGGATTTCTATGAAAATAAGCGATATTTAAGGGGAAAAGCAGGGATTTCTATGAAAATAAGCGATATTTTAGGGGAAAAACAGGGATTTCTATGAAAATAAGCGATATTTAATGTTAAAAACAGGGATTTCTATGACAATAAGCGATATTTTAGGGGAAAAACAGGGATTTCTATGAAAATGAGTGATATTTCAGGGGAAAAACTGGGATTTCTGTGAAAATAAGCGATATTTGAGGTTAAAAACAGGGATTTCTATGAAAATAAGCGATATTTTAGGGGAAAAACAGGGATTTCCATGAAAATAAGCGATATTTTAAGGGAAAAACAGGGATTTCTATGAAAACAAGCGATATTTTAGGGTTAAAAACAGGGATTTCCATGAAAATAAGCGATATTTTAGGGGAAAAACAGGGATTTCTATGAAAATAAGCGATATTTTAGGGGAAAAACAGGGATTTCTATGAAAATAAGCGATATTTAAGGTTAAAAAAAGGGATTTCTATGAAAATAAGCGATATTTTAGGGGAAAAACAGGGATTTCTATGAAAATAAGCGATATTTAAGGTTAAAAACAGGGATTTCGATGAAAATAAGCGATATTTTAGGGGAAAAACAGGGATTTCTATGAAAATAAGCGATATTTTAGGGGAAAAACAGGGATTTCTATGAAAACAAGCGATATTTTAGGGTTAAAAACAGGGATTTCCATGAAAATAAGCGATATTTTAGGGGAAAAACAGGGATTTCTATGAAAATAAGCGATATTTAAGGGGAAAAACAGGGATTTCTATGAAAATAAGCGATATTTTAGGGGAAAAACAGGGATTTCTATGACAATAAGCGATATTTTAGGGGAAAAACAGGGATTTCTATTAAAATAAGTGATATTTAAGGTTAAAAACAGGGATTTCTATGAAAATAAGCGATATTTCAGGGGAAAAACAGGGATTTCGATGAAAATAAGCGATATTTTAGGGGAAAAACAGTGATTTCTATGAAAATAAGCGATATTTTAGGGGAAAAACAGGGATTTCGATGAAAATAAGCGATATTTTAGGGGAAAAACAGGGATTTCTGTGAAAATAAGTGATATTTTAGGGTTAAAATCAGGGATTTCGATGAAAATAAGCGATATTTTAGGGGAAAAACAGGGATTTCTATGAAAATAAGCGATATTTTAGGGGAAAAACAGGGATTTCTATGAAAATAAGCGATATTTTAGGGGAAAAACAGGGATTTCTATGAAAATAAGCGATATTTTAGGGGAAAAACAGGGATTTCTATGAAAATAAGCGATATTTAATGTTAAAAACAGGGATTTCTATGACAATAAGCGATATTTTAGGGGAAAAACAGGGATTTCTATGAAAATGAGTGATATTTCAGGGGAAAAACTGGGATTTCTGTGAAAATAAGCGATATTTGAGGTTAAAAACAGGGATTTCTATGAAAATAAGCGATATTTTAGGGGAAAAACAGGGATTTCCATGAAAATAAGCGATATTTTAGGGGAAAAACAGGGATTTCGATGAAAATAAGTGATATTTTAGGCTTAAAAACAGGGATTTCTATGAAAATAAGCGATATTTTAGGGGAAAAACAGGGATTTCTATGAAAATAAGCGATATTTTAGGGGAAAAACAGGGATTTCTATGAAAATAAGCGATATTTAAGGTTAAAAACAGGGATTTCTATGAAAATAAGCGATATTTTAGGGGAAAAACAGGGATTTCTATGAAAATAAGCGATATTTAAGGTTAAAAACAGGGATTTCGATGAAAATAAGCGATATTTTAGGGGAAAAACAGGGATTTCTATGAAAATAAGCGATATTTTAGGGGAAAAACAGGGATTTCTATGAAAATAAGCGATATTTAAGGTTAAAAACAGGGATTTCTATGAAAATAAGCGATATTTTAGGGGAAAAACAGGGATTTCGATGAAAATAAGCGATATTTAAGGTTAAAAACAGGGATTTCTATGAAAATAAGCAATATTTAATTGGAAAAACAGGCATTTCTATGAAAATAAGCGATATTTCAGGGGAAAAACAGGGATTTCCTTGAAAATAAGCGATATTTAATGTTTAAAACAGGGATTTCTATGAAAATAAGCGATATTTTAGGGGAAAAACAGGGATTTCTATGAAAATAAGCGATATTTTAGGGGAAAAACAGGGATTTCTATGAAAATAAGCGATATTTTAGGGGAAAAACAGGGATTTCTGTGAAAATAAGCGATATTTTAGGGGAAAAACAGGGATTTCCGTGAAAATAAGTGATATTTTAGGGTTAAAAACAGGGATTTCTATGAAAATAAGCGATATTTTAGGGGAAAAACAGGGATTTCTATGACAATAAGCGATATTTTAGGGGAAAAACAGGGATTTCTATTAAAATAAGTGATATTTAAGGTTAAAAACAGGGATTTCTATGAAAATAAGCGATATTTTAGGGGAAAAACAGGGATTTCTGTGAAAATAAGTGATATTTTAGGGTTAAAATCAGGGATTTCGATGAAAATAAGCGATATTTAAGGGGAAAAACAGGGATTTCTATGAAAATAAGCGATATTTTAGGGGAAAAACAGGGATTTCGATGAAAATAAGCGATATTTTAGGTTAAAAACAGGGATTTCTATGAAAATAAGCGATATTTTAGGGGAAAAACAGGGATTTCTATGAAAATAAGCGATATTTTAGGGGAAAAACAGGGATTTCTATGAAAATAAGCGATATTTTAGGGGAAAAACAGGGATTTCTATGAAAATAAGCGATATTTAAGGGGAAAAGCAGGGATTTCTATGAAAATAAGCGATATTTTAGGGGAAAAACAGGGATTTCTATGAAAATAAGCGATATTTAATGTTAAAAACAGGGATTTCTATGACAATAAGCGATATTTTAGGGGAAAAACAGGGATTTCTATGAAAATGAGTGATATTTCAGGGGAAAAACTGGGATTTCTGTGAAAATAAGCGATATTTAAGGTTAAAAACAGGGATTTCTATGAAAATAAGCGATATTTTAGGGGAAAAACAGGGATTTCCATGAAAATAAGCGATATTTTAAGGGAAAAACAGGGATTTCTATGAAAATAAGTGATATTTTAGGCTTAAAAACAGGGATTTCGATGAAAATAAGCGATATTTTAGGGGAAAAACAGGGATTTCTATGAAAATAAGCGATATTTTAGGGGAAAAACAGGGATTTCTATGAAAATAAGCGATATTTAAGGTTAAAAACAGGGATTTCTATGAAAATAAGCGATATTTTAGGGGAAAAACAGGGATTTCTATGAAAATAAGCGATATTTAAGGTTAAAAACAGGGATTTCGATGAAAATAAGCGATATTTTAGGGGAAAAACAGGGATTTCTATGAAAATAAGCGATATTTTAGGGGAAAAACAGGGATTTCTATGAAAATAAGCGATATTTTAGGGTTAAAAACAGGGATTTCTATGAAAATAAGCGATATTTTAGGGGAAAAACGGATTTCTATGACAATAAGCGATATTTTAGGGGAAAAACAGGGATTTCTATTAAAATAAGTGATATTTAAGGTTAAAAACAGGGATTTCGATGAAAATAAGCGATATTTTAGGGGAAAAACAGGGATTTCTATGAAAATAAGCGATATTTTAGGGGAAAAACAGGGATTTCTATGAAAACAAGCGATATTTTAGGGTTAAAAACAGGGATTTCTATGAAAATAAGCGATATTTTAGGGGAAAAACGGATTTCTATGACAATAAGCGATATTTTAGGGGAAAAACAGGGATTTCTATTAAAATAAGTGATATTTAAGGTTAAAAACAGGGATTTCTATGAAAATAAGCGATATTTTAGGGGAAAAACAGGGATTTCGATGAAAATAAGCGATATTTAAGGTTAAAAACAGGGATTTCTATGAAAATAAGCAATATTTAATTGGAAAAACAGGCATTTCTATGAAAATAAGCGATATTTCAGGGGAAAAACAGGGATTTCTATGAAAATAAGCGATATTTAATGTTTAAAACAGGGATTTCTATGAAAATAAGCGATATTTTAGGGGAAAAACAGGGATTTCTATGAAAATAAGCGATATTTTAGGGGAAAAACAGGGATTTCTATGAAAATAAGCGATATTTTAGGGGAAAAACAGGGATTTCTGTGAAAATAAGCGATATTTTAGGGGAAAAACAGGGATTTCCGTGAAAATAAGTGATATTTTAGGGTTAAAAACAGGGATTTCTATGAAAATAAGCGATATTTTAGGGGAAAAACAGGGATTTCTATGACAATAAGCGATATTTTAGGGGAAAAACAGGGATTTCTATTAAAATAAGTGATATTTAAGGTTAAAAACAGGGATTTCTATGAAAATAAGCGATATTTTAGGGGAAAAACAGGGATTTCTGTGAAAATAAGTGATATTTTAGGGTTAAAATCAGGGATTTCGATGAAAATAAGCGATATTTAAGGGGAAAAACAGGGATTTCTATGAAAATAAGCGATATTTTAGGGGAAAAACAGGGATTTCGATGAAAATAAGCGATATTTTAGGTTAAAAACAGGGATTTCTATGAAAATAAGCGATATTTTAGGGGAAAAACAGGGATTTCTATGAAAATAAGCGATATTTTAGGGGAAAAACAGGGATTTCTATGACAATAAGCGATATTTTAGGGGAAAAACAGGGATTTCTATGAAAATAAGCGATATTTAAGGGGAAAAGCAGGGATTTCTATGAAAATAAGCGATATTTTAGGGGAAAAACAGGGATTTCTATGAAAATAAGCGATATTTAATGTTAAAAACAGGGATTTCTATGACAATAAGCGATATTTTAGGGGAAAAACAGGGATTTCTATGAAAATGAGTGATATTTCAGGGGAAAAACTGGGATTTCTGTGAAAATAAGCGATATTTGAGGTTAAAAACAGGGATT
Source organism: Lagopus muta (assembly GCF_023343835.1). NCBI lineage: Eukaryota > Metazoa > Chordata > Aves > Galliformes > Phasianidae > Lagopus > Lagopus muta. The sequence goes on from NW_026040269.1 coordinate 111,095, forward strand.
TCTATGAAAATAAGCGATATTTTAGGGGAAAAACAGGGATTTCCATGAAAATAAGCGATATTTTAAGGGAAAAACAGGGATTTCTATGAAAATAAGTGATATTTTAGGCTTAAAAACAGGGATTTCTATGAAAATAAGCGATATTTTAGGGGAAAAACAGGGATTTCTATGAAAATAAGCGATATTTTAGGGGAAAAACAGGGATTTCTATGAAAATAAGCGATATTTAAGGTTAAAAACAGGGATTTCTATGAAAATAAGCGATATTTTAGGGGAAAAACAGGGATTTCTATGAAAATAAGCGATATTTAAGGTTAAAAACAGGGATTTCGATGAAAATAAGCGATATTTTAGGGGAAAAACAGGGATTTCTATGAAAATAAGCGATATTTAAGGTTAAAAACAGGGATTTCTATGAAAATAAGCGATATTTTAGGGGAAAAACGGATTTCTATGACAATAAGCGATATTTTAAGGGAAAAACAGGGATTTCTATTAAAATAAGTGATATTTAAGGTTAAAAACAGGGATTTCTATGAAAATAAGCGATATTTTAGGGGAAAAACAGGGATTTCGATGAAAATAAGCGATATTTAAGGTTAAAAACAGGGATTTCTATGAAAATAAGCAATATTTAATTGGAAAAACAGGCATTTCTATGAAAATAAGCGATATTTCAGGGGAAAAACAGGGATTTCTATGAAAATAAGCGATATTTAATGTTTAAAACAGGGATTTCTATGAAAATAAGCGATATTTTAGGGGAAAAACAGGGATTTCTATGAAAATAAGCGATATTTTAGGGGAAAAACAGGGATTTCTATGAAAATAAGCGATATTTAAGGGGAAAAACAGGGATTTCTATGAAAATAAGCGATATTTTAGGGGAAAAACAGGGATTTCTATGAAAATAAGCGATATTTAATGTTAAAAACAGGGATTTCTATGACAATAAGCGATATTTTAGGGGAAAAACAGGGATTTCTATGAAAATGAGTGATATTTCAGGGGAAAAAGTGGGATTTCTGTGAAAATAAGCGATATTTGAGGTTAAAAACAGGGATTTCTATGAAAATAAGCAATATTTTAGGGGAAAAACAGGGATTTCCATGAAAATAAGCGATATTTTAAGGGAAAAACAGGGATTTCTATGAAAATAAGTGATATTTTAGGCTTAAAAACAGGGATTTCTATGAAAATAAGCGATATTTTAGGGGAAAAACAGGGATTTCTATGAAAATAAGCGATATTTTAGGGGAAAAACAGGGATTTCTATGAAAATAAGCGATATTTAAGGTTAAAAACAGGGATTTCTATGAAAATAAGCGATATTTAAGGGGAAAAACAGGGATTTCTATGAAAATAAGCGATATTTAAGGTTAAAAACAGGGATTTCGATGAAAATAAGCGATATTTTAGGGGAAAAACAGGGATTTCTATGAAAATAAGCGATATTTTAGGGGAAAAACAGGGATTTCTATGAAAACAAGCGATATTTTAGGGTTAAAAACAGGGATTTCCATGAAAATAAGCGATATTTTAGGGGAAAAACAGGGATTTCTATGAAAATAAGCGATATTTAAGGGGAAAAACAGGGATTTCTATGAAAATAAGCGATATTTTAGGGGAAAAACAGGGATTTCTATGACAATAAGCGATATTTTAGGGGAAAAACAGGGATTTCTATTAAAATAAGTGATATTTAAGGTTAAAAACAGGGATTTCTATGAAAATAAGCGATATTTCAGGGGAAAAACAGGGATTTCTATCAAAATAAGCGATATTTTAGGGGAAAAACAGTGATTTCTATGAAAATAAGCGATATTTTAGGGGAAAAACAGGGATTTCGATGAAAATAAGCGATATTTTAGGGGAAAAACAGGGATTTCTGTGAAAATAAGTGATATTTTAGGGTTAAAATCAGGGATTTCTATGAAAATAAGCGATATTTAAGGGGAAAAACAGGGATTTCTATGAAAATAAGCGATATTTTAGGGGAAAAACAGGGATTTCTGTGAAAATAAGCGATATTTTAGGGGAAAAACAGGGATTTCTATGAAAATAAGCGATATTTAAGGGGAAAAAACAGGGATTTCTATGAAAATAAGCGATATTTTAGGGGAAAAAACAGGGATTTCTATGAAAATAAGCGATATTTAATGTTAAAAACAGGGATTTCTATGACAATAAGCGATATTTTAGGGGAAAAACAGGGATTTCTATGAAAATAAGCGATATTTTAGGGGAAAAACAGGGATTTCTATGAAAATAAGCGATATTTTAGGGGAAAAACAGGGATTTCTATTAAAATAAGTGATATTTAAGGTTAAAAACAGGGATTTCTACGAAAATAAGCGATATTTCAGGGGAAAAACAGGGATTTCTATGAAAATAAGCGATATTTCAGGGGAAAAACAGTGATTTCTATGAAAATAAGCGATATTTTAGGGGAAAAACAGGGATTTCGATGAAAATAAGCGATATTTTAGGGGAAAAACAGGGATTTCTGTGAAAATAAGCGATATTTTAGGGTTAAAATCAGGGATTTCGATGAAAATAAGCGATATTTTAGGGGAAAAACAGGGATTTCTATGAAAATAAGCGATATTTTAGGGGAAAAACAGGGATTTCTATGAAAATAAGCGATATTTTAGGGGAAAAACAGGGATTTCTATGAAAATAAGCGATATTTAAGGTTAAAAACAGGGATTTCTATGAAAATAAGCGATATTTTAGGGGAAAAACAGGGATTTCTATGAAAATAAGCGATATTTTAGGGGAAAAACAGGGATTTCGATGAAAATAAGCGATATTTAAGGTTAAAAACAGGGATTTCTATGAAAATAAGCGATATTTTAGGGGAAAAACAGGGATTTCTATGAAAACAAGCGATATTTTAGGGTTAAAAACAGGGATTTCCATGAAAATAAGTGATATTTTAGGGGAAAAACAGGGATTTCTATGAAAATAAGCGATATTTTAGGGGAAAAACAAGGGATTTCTATGAAAATAAGCGATATTTTAGGGGAAAAACAGGGATTTCTATGACAATAAGCGATATTTTAGGGGAAAAACAGGGATTTCTATTAAAATAAGTGAATTTTAAGGTTAAAAACAGGGATTTCTATGAAAATAAGCGATATTTTAGGGGAAAAACAGGGATTTCGATGAAAATAAGCGATATTTAAGGTTAAAAACAGGGATTTCTATGAAAATAAGCAATATTTAATTGGAAAAACAGGCATTTCTGTGAAAATAAGCGATATTTCAGGGGAAAAACAGGGATTTCTATGAAAATAAGCGATATTTAATGTTTAAAACAGGGATTTCTATGAAAATAAGCGATATTTTAGGGGAAAAACAGGGATTTCGATGAAAATAAGCGATATTTTAGGGGAAAAACAGGGATTTCGATGAAAATAAGCGATATTTTAGGGGAAAAACAGGGATTTCTATGAAAATAAGCGATATTTAATGTTAAAAACAGGGATTTCTATGACAATAAGCGATATTTTAGGGGAAAAACAGGGATTTCTATGAAAATGAGTGATATTTCAGGGGAAAAAGTGGGATTTCTGTGAAAATAAGCGATATTTGAGGTTAAAAACAGGGATTTCTATGAAAATAAGCAATATTTTAGGGGAAAAACAGGGATTTCCATGAAAATAAGCGATATTTTAAGGGAAAAACAGGGATTTCTATGAAAATAAGTGATATTTTAGGCTTAAAAACAGGGATTTCTATGAAAATAAGCGATATTTTAGGGGAAAAACAGGGATTTCTATGAAAATAAGCGATATTTTAGGGGAAAAACAGGGATTTCTATGAAAATAAGCGATATTTAAGGTTAAAAACAGGGATTTCTATGAAAATAAGCGATATTTAAGGGGAAAAACAGGGATTTCTATGAAAATAAGCGATATTTAAGGTTAAAAACAGGGATTTCGATGAAAATAAGCGATATTTTAGGGGAAAAACAGGGATTTCTATGAAAATAAGCGATATTTTAGGGGAAAAACAGGGATTTCTATGAAAACAAGCGATATTTTAGGGTTAAAAACAGGGATTTCCATGAAAATAAGCGATATTTAAGGTTAAAAACAGGGATTTCTATGAAAATAAGCGATATTTAAGGGGAAAAACAGGGATTTCGATGAAAATAAGCGATATTTTAGGGGAAAAACAGGGATTTCTATGACAATAAGCGATATTTTAGGGGAAAAATCAGGGATTTCTATGAAAATAAGCGATATTTAAGGTTAAAAACAGGGATTTCTATGAAAATAAGCGATATTTCAGGGGAAAAACAGGGATTTCTATGAAAATAAGCGATATTTTAGGGGAAAAACAGTGATTTCTATGAAAATAAGCGATATTTTAGGGGAAAAACAGGGATTTCGATGAAAATAAGCGATATTTTAGGGGAAAAACAGGGATTTCTGTGAAAATAAGTGATATTTTAGGGTTAAAATCAGGGATTTCTATGAAAATAAGCGATATTTAAGGGGAAAAATAGGGATTTCTATGACAATAAGCGATATTTTAGGGGAAAAACAGGGATTTCTGTGAAAATAAGCGATATTTTAGGGGAAAAACAGGGATTTCTATGAAAATAAGCGATATTTTAGGAGAAAAACAGGGATTTTGATGAAAATAAGCGATATTTTAGGGGAAAAACAGGGATTTCTGTGAAAATAAGCGATATTTTAGGGGAAAAACAGGGATTTCTATGAAAATAAGCGATATTTTAGGAGAAAAACAGGGATTTTGATGAAAATAAGCGATATTTTAGGAGAAAAACAGGGATTTCTATGAAAATAAGCGATATTTTAGGGGAAAAACAGGGATTTCTATGAAAATAAGCGATATTTAAGGTTAAAAACAGGGATTTCTATGAAAATAAGCGATATTTAAGGGGAAAAACAGGGATTTCGATGAAAATAAGCGATATTTAAGGTTAAAAACAGGGATTTCTATGACAATAAGCGATATTTTAGGGGAAAAACAGGGATTTCTATGAAAACAAGCGATATTTTAGGGTTAAAAACAGGGATTTCCATGAAAATAAGCGATATTTTAGGGGAAAAACAGGGATTTCTATGAAAATAAGCGATATTTTAGGGGAAAAACAAGGGATTTCTATGAAAATAAGCGATATTTTAGGGGAAAAACAGGGATTTCTATGACAATAAGCGATATTTTAGGGGAAAAACAGGGATTTCTATTAAAATAAGTGATATTTAAGGTTAAAAACAGGGATTTCTATGAAAATAAGCGATATTTCAGGGGAAAAACAGGGATTTCTATGAAAACAAGCGATATTTTAGGAGAAAAACAGTGATTTCTATGAAAATAAGCGATATTTTAGGGGAAAAACAGGGATTTCCATGAAAATAAGCGATATTTTAAGGGAAAAACAGGGATTTCTATGAAAATAAGTGATATTTTAGGCTTAAAAACAGGGATTTCTATGAAAATAAGCGATATTTTAGGGGAAAAACAGGGATTTCTATGAAAATAAGCGATATTTTAGGGGAAAAACAGGGATTTCTATGAAAATAAGCGATATTTAAGGTTAAAAACAGGGATTTCTATGAAAATAAGCGATATTTTAGGGGAAAAACAGGGATTTCTATGAAAATAAGCGATATTTTAGGGGAAAAACAGGGATTTCTATGAAAATAAGCGATATTTAAGGGGAAAAACAGGGATTTCTATGAAAATAAGCGATATTTAAGGTTAAAAACAGGGATTTCGATGAAAATAAGCGATATTTTAGGGGAAAAACAGGGATTTCGATGAAAATAAGCGATATTTTAGGGGAAAAACAGGGATTTCTATGAAAACAAGCGATATTTTAGGGTTAAAAACCGGGATTTCGATGAAAATAAGTGATATTTCAGGGGAAAAACAGGGATTTCTATGAAAATAAGCGATATTTCAGGGGAAAAACAGGGATTTCTATGAAAATAAGCGATATTTTAGGGGAAAAACAGGGATTTCTATGAAAATAAGCGATATTTTAGGGGAAAAACAGGGATTTCTATGAAAATAAGCGATATTTAAGGTTAAAAACAGGGATTTCTATGAAAATAAGCGATATTTAAGGGGAAAAACAGGGATTTCTATGAAAATAAGCGATATTTAAGGTTAAAAACAGGGATTTCTATGAAAATAAGCGATATTTTAGGTTAAAAACAGGGATTTCTATGAAAATAAGCGATATTTTAGGGGAAAAACAGGGATTTCTATGAAAATAAGTGATATTTAAGGTTAAAAACAGGGATTTCTATGAAAATAAGCGATATTTCAGGGGAAAAACAGGGATTTCTATGAAAATAAGCGATATTTTAGGGGAAAAACAGTGATTTCTATGAAAATAAGCGATATTTTAGGGGAAAAACAGGGATTTCTATGAAAATAAGCGATATTTTAGGGGAAAAACAGGGATTTCTATGAAAATAAGCGATATTTAAGGGGAAAAACAGGGATTTCTATGAAAATAAGCGATATTTCAGGGGAAAAACAGGGATTTCTATGACAATAAGCGATATTTTAGGGGAAAAACAGGGATTTCTATGAAAATAAGCGATATTTCAGGGGAAAAACTGGGATTTCTGTGAAAATAAGCGATATTTGAGGTTAAAAACAGGGATTTCTATGAAAATAAGCGATATTTTAGGGGAAAAACAGGGATTTCCATGAAAATAAGCGATATTTTAAGGGAAAAACAGGGATTTCTATGAAAATAAGTGATATTTTAGGCTTAAAAACAGGGATTTCTATGAAAATAAGCGATATTTTAGGGGAAAAACAGGGATTTCTATGAAAATAAGCGATATTTAAGGTTAAAAACAGGGATTTCTATGAAAATAAGCGATATTTTAGGGGAAAAACAGGGATTTCTATGAAAATAAGCGATATTTTAGGGGAAAAACAGGGATTTCTATGAAAATAAGCGATATTTTAGGGGAAAAACAGGGATTTCTATGAAAATAAGTGATATTTAAGGTTAAAAACAGGGATTTCTATGAAAATAAGCGATATTTTAGGGGAAAAACAGGGATTTCTATGAAAACAAGCGATATTTTAGGGTTAAAAACAGGGATTTCCATGAAAATAAGCGATATTTTAGGGGAAAAACAGGGATTTCTATGAAAATAAGCGATATTTTAGGGGAAAAACAGGGATTTCTATGAAAATAAGCGATATTTAAGGTTAAAAACAGGGATTTCTATGAAAATAAGCGATATTTAAGGGGAAAAACAGGGATTTCTATGAAAATAAGCGATATTTAAGGTTAAAAACAGGGATTTCGATGAAAATAAGCGATATTTTAGGGGAAAAACAGGGATTTCTATGAAAATAAGCGATATTTTAGGGGAAAAACAGGGATTTCTATGAAAACAAGCGATATTTTAGGGTTAAAAACAGGGATTTCGATGAAAATAAGTGATATTTCAGGGGAAAAACAGGGATTTCTATGAAAATAAGCGATATTTAAGGGGAAAAACAGGGATTTCTATGAAAATAAGCGATATTTTAGGGGAAAAACAGGGATTTCTATGAAAATAAGCGATATTTTAGGGGAAAAACAGGGATTTCTATGAAAATAAGCGATATTTAAGGTTAAAAACAGGGATTTCTATGAAAATAAGCGATATTTAAGGGGAAAAACAGGGATTTCTATGAAAATAAGCGATATTTAAGGTTAAAAACAGGGATTTCTATGAAAATAAGCGATATTTTAGGGGAAAAACAGGGATTTCTATGAAAATAAGCGATATTTTAGGGGAAAAACAGGGATTTCTATTAAAATAAGTGATATTTAAGGTTAAAAACAGGGATTTCTATGAAAATAAGCGATATTTCAGGGGAAAAACAGGGATTTCTATGAAAATAAGCGATATTTTAGGGGAAAAACAGTGATTTCTATGAAAATAAGCGATATTTTAGGGGAAAAACAGGGATTTCTATGAAAATAAGCGATATTTTAGGGGAAAAACAGGGATTTCTATGAAAATAAGCGATATTTTAGGGGAAAAACAGGGATTTCTATGAAAATAAGCGATATTTAATGTTAAAAACAGGGATTTCTATGACAATAAGCGATATTTTAGGGGAAAAACAGGGATTTCTATGAAAATAAGCGATATTTCAGGGGAAAAACTGGGATTTCTGTGAAAATAAGCGATATTTGAGGTTAAAAACAGGGATTTCTATGAAAATAAGCGATATTTTAGGGGAAAAACAGGGATTTCCATGAAAATAAGCGATATTTTAGGGGAAAAACAGGGATTTCTATGAAAATAAGTGATATTTTAGGCTTAAAAACAGGGATTTCTATGAAAATAAGCGATATTTTAGGGGAAAAACAGGGATTTCTATTAAAATAAGTGATATTTAAGGTTAAAAACAGGGATTTCTATGAAAATAAGCGATATTTTAGGGGAAAAACAGTGATTTCTATGAAAATAAGCGATATTTTAGGGGAAAAACAGGGATTTCGATGAAAATAAGCGATATTTTAGGGGAAAAACAGGGATTTCCATGAAAATAAGCGATATTTTAAGGGAAAAACAGGGATTTCTATGAAAATAAGTGATATTTTAGGCTTAAAAACAGGGATTTCTATGAAAATAAGCGATATTTTAGGGGAAAAACAGGGATTTCTATGAAAATAAGCGATATTTTAGGGGAAAAACAGGGATTTCTATGAAAATAAGCGATATTTAAGGTTAAAAACAGGGATTTCTATGAAAATAAGCGATATTTTAGGGGAAAAACAGGGATTTCTATGAAAATAAGCGATATTTTAGGGGAAAAACAGGGATTTCGATGAAAATAAGCGATATTTAAGGTTAAAAACAGGGATTTCTATGAAAATAAGCGATATTTTAGGGGAAAAACAGGGATTTCTACGAAAACAAGCGATATTTTAGGGTTAAAAACAGGGATTTCCATGAAAATAAGCGATATTTTAGGGGAAAAACAGGGATTTCTATGAAAATAAGCGATATTTAAGGGGAAAAACAGGGATTTCTATGAAAATAAGCGATATTTAAGGTTAAAAACAGGGATTTCTATGAAAATAAGCGATATTTAAGGGGAAAAACAGGGATTTCTATGAAAATAAGCGATATTTAAGGTTAAAAACAGGGATTTCGATGAAAATAAGCGATATTTTAGGGGAAAAACAGGGATTTCTATGAAAATAAGCGATATTTTAGGGGAAAAACAGGGATTTCTATGAAAACAAGCGATATTTTAGGGTTAAAAACAGGGATTTCGATGAAAATAAGTGATATTTCAGGGGAAAAACAGGGATTTCTATGAAAATAAGCGATATTTAAGGGGAAAAACAGGGATTTCTATGAAAATAAGCGATATTTTAGGGGAAAAACAGGGATTTCGATGAAAATAAGCGATATTTTAGGGGAAAAACAGGGATTTCTATGAAAATAAGCGATATTTAAGGTTAAAAACAGGGATTTCTATGAAAATAAGCGATATTTAAGGGGAAAAACAGGGATTTCTATGAAAATAAGCGATATTTAAGGTTAAAAACAGGGATTTCTATGAAAATAAGCGATATTTTAGGGGAAAAACAGGGATTTCTATGAAAATAAGCGATATTTTAGGGGAAAAACAGGGATTTCTATTAAAATAAGTGATATTTAAGGTTAAAAACAGGGATTTCTATGAAAATAAGCGATATTTCAGGGGAAAAACAGGGATTTCTATGAAAATAAGCGATATTTTAGGGGAAAAACAGTGATTTCTATGAAAATAAGCGATATTTTAGGGGAAAAACAGGGATTTCTATGAAAATAAGCGATATTTTAGGGGAAAAACATGTATTTCTATGAAAATAAGCGATATTTAAGGGGAAAAACAGGGATTTCTATGAAAATAAGCGATATTTAATGTTAAAAACAGGGATTTCTATGACAATAAGCGATATTTTAGGGGAAAAACAGGGATTTCTATGAAAATAAGCGATATTTCAGGGGAAAAACTGGGATTTCTGTGAAAATAAGCGATATTTGAGGTTAAAAACAGGGATTTCTATGAAAATAAGCGATATTTTAGGGGAAAAACAGGGATTTCCATGAAAATAAGCGATATTTTAAGGGAAAAACAGGGATTTCTATGAAAATAAGTGATATTTTAGGCTTAAAAACAGGGATTTCTATGAAAATAAGCGATATTTTAGGGGAAAAACAGGGATTTCTATGAAAATAAGCGATATTTTAGGGGAAAAACAGGGATTTCTATGAAAATAAGCGATATTTAAGGTTAAAAACAGGGATTTCTATGAAAATAAGCGATATTTTAGGGGAAAAACAGGGATTTCTATGAAAATAAGCGATATTTTAGGGGAAAAACAGGGATTTCGATGAAAATAAGCGATATTTAAGGTTAAAAACAGGGATTTCTATGAAAATAAGCGATATTTTAGGGGAAAAACAGGGATTTCTACGAAAACAAGCGATATTTTAGGGTTAAAAACAGGGATTTCCATGAAAATAAGCGATATTTTAGGGGAAAAACAGGGATTTCTATGAAAATAAGCGATATTTTAGGGGAAAAACAGGGATTTCTATGAAAATAAGCGATATTTAAGGTTAAAAACAGGGATTTCTATGAAAATAAGCGATATTTAAGGGGAAAAACAGGGATTTCTATGAAAATAAGCGATATTTAAGGTTAAAAACAGGGATTTCGATGAAAATAAGCGATATTTTAGGGGAAAAACAGGGATTTCTATGAAAATAAGCGATATTTTAGGGGAAAAACAGGGATTTCTATGAAAACAAGCGATATTTTAGGGTTAAAAACAGGGATTTCGATGAAAATAAGTGATATTTCAGGGGAAAAACAGGGATTTCTATGAAAATAAGCGATATTTAAGGGGAAAAACAGGGATTTCTATGAAAATAAGCGATATTTTAGGGGAAAAACAGGGATTTCGATGAAAATAAGCGATATTTTAGGGGAAAAACAGGGATTTCTATGAAAATAAGCGATATTTAAGGTTAAAAACAGGGATTTCTATGAAAATAAGCGATATTTAAGGGGAAAAACAGGGATTTCTATGAAAATAAGCGATATTTAAGGTTAAAAACAGGGATTTCTATGAAAATAAGCGATATTTTAGGGGAAAAACAGGGATTTCTATGAAAATAAGCGATATTTTAGGGGAAAAACAGGGATTTCTATTAAAATAAGTGATATTTAAGGTTAAAAACAGGGATTTCTATGAAAATAAGCGATATTTCAGGGGAAAAACAGGGATTTCTATGAAAATAAGCGATATTTTAGGGGAAAAACAGTGATTTCTATGAAAATAAGCGATATTTTAGGGGAAAAACAGGGATTTCTATGAAAATAAGCGATATTTTAGGGGAAAAACATGTATTTCTATGAAAATAAGCGATATTTAAGGGGAAAAACAGGGATTTCTATGAAAATAAGCGATATTTAATGTTAAAAACAGGGATTTCTATGACAATAAGCGATATTTTAGGGGAAAAACAGGGATTTCTATGAAAATAAGCGATATTTCAGGGGAAAAACTGGGATTTCTGTGAAAATAAGCGATATTTGAGGTTAAAAACAGGGATTTCTATGAAAATAAGCGATATTTTAGGGGAAAAACAGGGATTTCCATGAAAATAAGCGATATTTTAAGGGAAAAACAGGGATTTCTATGAAAATAAGTGATATTTTAGGCTTAAAAACAGGGATTTCTATGAAAATAAGCGATATTTTAGGGGAAAAACAGGGATTTCTATGAAAATAAGCGATATTTTAGGGGAAAAACAGGGATTTCTATGAAAATAAGCGATATTTAAGGTTAAAAACAGGGATTTCTATGAAAATAAGCGATATTTTAGGGGAAAAACAGGGATTTCTATGAAAATAAGCGATATTTTAGGGGAAAAACAGGGATTTCGATGAAAATAAGCGATATTTAAGGTTAAAAACAGGGATTTCTATGAAAATAAGCGATATTTTAGGGGAAAAACAGGGATTTCTATGAAAACAAGCGATATTTTAGGGTTAAAAACAGGGATTTCCATGAAAATAAGCGATATTTTAGGGGAAAAACAGGGATTTCTATGAAAATAAGCGATATTTTAGGGGAAAAACAGGGATTTCTATGAAAATAAGCGATATTTAAGGTTAAAAACAGGGATTTCTATGAAAATAAGCGATATTTAAGGGGAAAAACAGGGATTTCTATGAAAATAAGCGATATTTAAGGTTAAAAACAGGGATTTCGATGAAAATAAGCGATATTTTAGGGGAAAAACAGGGATTTCTATGAAAATAAGCGATATTTTAGGGGAAAAACAGGGATTTCTATGAAAACAAGCGATATTTTAGGGTTAAAAACAGGGATTTCGATGAAAATAAGTGATATTTCAGGGGAAAAACAGGGATTTCTATGAAAATAAGCGATATTTAAGGGGAAAAACAGGGATTTCTATGAAAATAAGCGATATTTTAGGGGAAAAACAGGGATTTCGATGAAAATAAGCGATATTTTAGGGGAAAAACAGGGATTTCTATGAAAATAAGCGATATTTAAGGTTAAAAACAGGGATTTCTATGAAAATAAGCGATATTTAAGGGGAAAAACAGGGATTTCTATGAAAATAAGCGATATTTAAGGTTAAAAACAGGGATTTCTATGAAAATAAGCGATATTTTAGGGGAAAAACAGGGATTTCTATGAAAATAAGCGATATTTTAGGGGAAAAACAGGGATTTCTATTAAAATAAGTGATATTTAAGGTTAAAAACAGGGATTTCTATGAAAATAAGCGATATTTCAGGGGAAAAACAGGGATTTCTATGAAAATAAGCGATATTTTAGGGGAAAAACAGTGATTTCTATGAAAATAAGCGATATTTTAGGGGAAAAACAGGGATTTCTATGAAAATAAGCGATATTTTAGGGGAAAAACATGTATTTCTATGAAAATAAGCGATATTTAAGGGGAAAAACAGGGATTTCTATGAAAATAAGCGATATTTAATGTTAAAAACAGGGATTTCTATGACAATAAGCGATATTTTAGGGGAAAAACAGGGATTTCTATGAAAATAAGCGATATTTCAGGGGAAAAACTGGGATTTCTGTGAAAATAAGCGATATTTGAGGTTAAAAACAGGGATTTCTATGAAAATAAGCGATATTTTAGGGGAAAAACAGGGATTTCCATGAAAATAAGCGATATTTTAAGGGAAAAAACAGGGATTTCTATGAAAATAAGTGATATTTTAGGCTTAAAAACAGGGATTTCTATGAAAATAAGCGATATTTTAGGGGAAAAACAGGGATTTCTATGAAAATAAGCGATATTTTAGGGGAAAAACAGGGATTTCTATGAAAATAAGCGATATTTAAGGTTAAAAACAGGGATTTCTATGAAAATAAGCGATATTTTAGGGGAAAAACAGGGATTTCGATGAAAATAAGCGATATTTAAGGTTAAAAACAGGGATTTCTATGAAAATAAGCGATATTTAAGGGGAAAAACAGGGATTTCTATGACAATAAGCGATATTTTAGGGGAAAAACAGGGATTTCTATTAAAATAAGTGATATTTAAGGTTAAAAACAGGGATTTCTATGAAAATAAGCGATATTTTAGGGGAAAAACAGTGATTTCTATGAAAATAAGCGATATTTTAGGGGAAAAACAGGGATTTCGATGAAAATAAGCGATATTTTAGGGGAAAAACAGGGATTTCCATGAAAATAAGCGATATTTTAAGGGAAAAACAGGGATTTCTATGAAAATAAGTGATATTTTAGGCTTAAAAACAGGGATTTCTATGAAAATAAGCGATATTTTAGGGGAAAAACAGGGATTTCTATGAAAATAAGCGATATTTTAGGGGAAAAACAGGGATTTCTATGAAAATAAGCGATATTTTAGGGGAAAAACAGGGATTTCCATGAAAATAAGCGATATTTTAGGGGAAAAACAGGGATTTCTATGAAAATAAGTGATATTTTAGGCTTAAAAACAGGGATTTCTATGAAAATAAGCGATATTTAAGGTTAAAAACAGGGATTTCTATGAAAATAAGCGATATTTAAGGGGAAAAACAGGGATTTCTATGAAAATAAGCGATATTTTAGGGGAAAAACAGGGATTTCTATGAAAATAAGCGATATTTAAGGGGAAAAACAGGGATTTCGATGAAAATAAGCGATATTTAAGGGGAAAAACAGGGATTTCTATGAAAATAAGCGATATTTTAGGGGAAAAACAGGGATTTCTATGAAAACAAGCGATATTTTAGGGTTAAAAACAAGGATTTCCATGAAAATAAGCGATATTTTAGGGGAAAAACAGGGATTTCTATGAAAATAAGCGATATTTTAGGGGAAAAACAGGGATTTCTATTAAAATAAGTGATATTTAAGGTTAAAAACAGGGATTTCTATGAAAATAAGCGATATTTTAGGGGAAAAACAGTGATTTCTATGAAAATAAGTGATATTTTAGGGGAAAAACAGGGATTTCGATGAAAATAAGCGATATTTTAGGGGAAAAACAGGGATTTCTGTGAAAATAAGCGATATTTAAGGTTAAAAACAGGGATTTCGATGAAAATAAGCGATATTTTAGGGGAAAAACAGGGATTTCTATGAAAATAAGCGATATTTTAGGGGAAAAACAGGGATTTCTATGAAAACAAGCGATATTTTAGGGTTAAAAACAGGGATTTCCATGAAAATAAGCGATATTTTAGGGGAAAAACAGGGATTTCTATGAAAATAAGCGATATTTTAGGGGAAAAACAGGGATTTCTATGACAATAAGCGATATTTTAGGGGAAAAACAGGGATTTCTATTAAAATAAGTGATATTTAAGGTTAAAAACAGGGATTTCTATGAAAATAAGCGATATTTCAGGGGAAAAACAGGGATTTCTATGAAAATAAGCGATATTTTAGGGGAAAAACAGGGATTTCCATGAAAATAAGCGATATTTTAAGGGAAAAACAGGGATTTCTATGAAAATAAGTGATATTTTAGGGTTAAAATCAGGGATTTCGATGAAAATAAGCGATATTTTAGGGGAAAAACAGGGATTTCGATGAAAATAAGCGATATTTAAGGGGAAAAACAGGGATTTCTATGAAAATAAGCGATATTTTAGGGGAAAAACAGGGATTTCCATGAAAATAAGCGATATTTTAAGGGAAAAACAGGGATTTCTATGAAAATAAGTGATATTTTAGGCTTAAAAACAGGGATTTCGATGAAAATAAGCGATATTTTAGGGGAAAAACAGGGATTTCTATGAAAATAAGCGATATTTTAGGGGAAAAACAGGGATTTCTATGAAAATAAGCGATATTTAAGGTTAAAAACAGGGATTTCTATGAAAATAAGCGATATTTTAGGGGAAAAACAGGGATTTCTATGAAAATAAGCGATATTTAAGGGGAAAAACAGGGATTTCGATGAAAATAAGCGATATTTAAGGGGAAAAACAGGGATTTCTATGAAAATAAGCGATATTTTAGGGGAAAAACAGGGATTTCTATGAAAACAAGCGATATTTTAGGGTTAAAAACAGGGATTTCCATGAAAATAAGCGATATTTTAGGGGAAAAACAGGGATTTCTATGAAAATAAGCGATATTTTAGGGGAAAAACAGGGATTTCTATGACAATAAGCGATATTTTAGGGGAAAAACAGGGATTTCTATTAAAATAAGCGATATTTTAAGGGAAAAACAGGGATTTCTATGAAAATAAGCGATATTTTAGGGGAAAAACAGTGATTTCTATGAAAATAAGCGATATTTTAGGGGAAAAACAGGGATTTCGATGAAAATAAGCAATATTTAAGGGGAAAAACAGGGATTTCTATGAAAATAAGCGATATTTTTGGGTTAAAAACAGGGATTTCTATGAAAATAAGCGATATTTTAGGGGAAAAACAAGGAATTTCTATGAAAATAAGCGATATTTTAGGGGAAAAACAGGGATTTCGATGAAAATAAGCGATATTTTAGGGGAAAAAAAGGGATTTCTATGAAAATAAGCAATATTTTAGGGTTAAAAACAGGGATTTCTATGAAAATAAGCGATATTTTAGGGTTAAAAACAGGGATTTCCATGAAAATAAGCGATATTTTAGGGGAAAAATAGGGATTTCTATGAAAATAAGCGATATTTTAGGGGAAAAACAGGGATTTCCATGAAAATAAGCGATATTTTAGGGGAAAAACAGGGATTTCTATGAAATTAAGCGATATTTAAGGTTAAAAACAGGGATTTCTATGAAAATAAGCGATATTTTAGGGGAAAAACAGGGATTTCTATGAAAATAAGCGATATTTTAGGGGAAAAACAGGGATTTCTATGAAAATAAGCGATATTTTAGGGGAAAAACAGGGATTTCTATTAAAATAAGTGATATTTAAGGTTAAAAACAGGGATTTCTACGAAAATAAGCGATATTTCAGGGGAAAAACAGGGATTTCTATGAAAATAAGCGATATTTCAGGGGAAAAACAGGGATTTCTATGAAAATAAGCGATATTTTAGGGGAAAAACAGGGATTTCTATGAAAATAAGCGATATTTTAGGGGAAAAACAGGGATTTCTATGAAAATAAGCGATATTTTAGGGGAAAAACAGGGATTTCTATGAAAATAAGCGATATTTAAGGTTAAAAACAGGGATTTCTATGAAAATAAGCGATATTTTAGGGGAAAAACAGGGATTTCTATGAAAATAAGCGATATTTTAGGGGAAAAACAGGGATTTCGATGAAAATAAGCGATATTTAAGGTTAAAAACAGGGATTTCTATGAAAATAAGCGATATTTTAGGGGAAAAACAGGGATTTCTATGAAAACAAGCGATATTTTAGGGTTAAAAACAGGGATTTCCATGAAAATAAGCGATATTTTAGGGGAAAAACAGGGATTTCTATGAAAATAAGCGATATTTTAGGGGAAAAACAAGGGATTTCTATGAAAATAAGCGATATTTTAGGGGAAAAACAGGGATTTCTATGAAAATAAGTGATATTTTAGGGTTAAAATCAGGGATTTCGATGAAAATAAGTGATATTTTAGGGGAAAAACAGGGATTTCGATGAAAATAAGCGATATTTTTGGGAAAAACAGGGATTTCTATGAAAATAAGCGATATTTAAGGGGAAAAACAGGGATTTCTATGAAAATAAGCGATATTTTAGGGGAAAAACAGGGATTTCTATGAAAATAAGCGATATTTAATGTTAAAAACAGGGATTTCCATGAAAATAAGCGATATTTTAGGGGAAAAACAGGGATTTCTATGAAAATAAGCGATATTTTAGGGGAAAAACAGGGATTTCTGTGAAAATAAGCGATATTTTAGGGGAAAAACAGGGATTTCGATGAAAATAAGCGATATTTAAGGTTAAAAACAGGGATTTCGATGAAAATAAGCAATATTTAAGGGGAAAAACAGGGATTTCTATGAAAATAAGCGATATTTTTGGGTTAAAAACAGGGATTTCTATGAAAATAAGCGATATTTTAGGGGAAAAACAAGGAATTTCTATGAAAATAAGCGATATTTTAGGGGAAAAACAGGGATTTCGATGAAAATAAGCGATATTTTAGGGGAAAAAAAGGGATTTCTATTAAAATAAGCAATATTTTAGGGTTAAAAACAGGGATTTCTATGAAAATAAGCGATATTTTAGGGTTAAAAACAGGGATTTCCATGAAAATAAGCGATATTTTAGGGGAAAAATAGGGATTTCGATGAAAATAAGCGATATTTTAGGGGAAAAACAGGGATTTCCATGAAAATAAGCGATATTTTAGGGGAAAAACAGGGATTTCTATGAAATTAAGCGATATTTAAGGTTAAAAACAGGGATTTCTATGAAAATAAGCGATATTTTAGGGGAAAAACAGGGATTTCTATGAAAATAAGCGATATTTTAGGGGAAAAACAGGGATTTCTATGAAAATAAGCGATATTTTAGGGGAAAAACAGGGATTTCTATTAAAATAAGTGATATTTAAGGTTAAAAACAGGGATTTCTACGAAAATAAGCGATATTTCAGGGGAAAAACAGGGATTTCTATGAAAATAAGCGATATTTCAGGGGAAAAACAGGGATTTCTATGAAAATAAGCGATATTTTAGGGGAAAAACAGGGATTTCTATGAAAATAAGCGATATTTTAGGGGAAAAACAGGGATTTCTATGAAAATAAGCGATATTTTAGGGGAAAAACAGGGATTTCGATGAAAATAAGCGATATTTAAGGTTAAAAACAGGGATTTCTATGAAAATAAGCGATATTTTAGGGGAAAAACAGGGATTTCTATGAAAACAAGCGATATTTTAGGGTTAAAAACAGGGATTTCCATGAAAATAAGCGATATTTTAGGGGAAAAACAGGGATTTCTATGAAAATAAGCGATATTTTAGGGGAAAAACAAGGGATTTCTATGAAAATAAGCGATATTTTAGGGGAAAAACAGGGATTTCTGTGAAAATAAGTGATATTTTAGGGTTAAAATCAGGGATTTCGATGAAAATAAGTGATATTTTAGGGGAAAAACAGGGATTTCGATGAAAATAAGCGATATTTTTGGGAAAAACAGGGATTTCTATGAAAATAAGCGATATTTAAGGGGAAAAACAGGGATTTCTATGAAAATAAGCGATATTTTAGGGGAAAAACAGGGATTTCTATGAAAATAAGCGATATTTAATGTTAAAAACAGGGATTTCCATGAAAATAAGCGATATTTTAGGGGAAAAACAGGGATTTCTATGAAAATGAGTGATATTTCAGGGGAAAAACTGGGATTTCTGTGAAAATAAGCGATATTTGAGGTTAAAAACAGGGATTTCTATGAAAATAAGCGATATTTTAGGGGAAAAACAGGGATTTCCATGAAAATAAGCGATATTTTAAGGGAAAAACAGGGATTTCTATGAAAATAAGTGATATTTTAGGCTTAAAAACAGGGATTTCTATGAAAATAAGTGATATTTTAGGGGAAAAACAGGGATTTCTATGAAAATAAGCGATATTTTAGGGGAAAAACAGGGATTTCTATGAAAATAAGCGATATTTAAGGTTAAAAACAGGGATTTCTATGAAAATAAGCGATATTTAAGGGGAAAAACAGGGATTTCTATGAAAATAAGCGATATTTAAGGTTAAAAACAGGGATTTCGATGAAAATAAGCGATATTTTAGGGGAAAAACAGGGATTTCTATGAAAATAAGCGATATTTTAGGGGAAAAACAGGGATTTCTATGAAAACAAGCGATATTTAAGGGGAAAAACAGGGATTTCTATGAAAATAAGCGATATTTTAGGGGAAAAACAGGGATTTCTATGAAAATAAGCGATATTTTAGGGGAAAAACAGGGATTTCTATTAAAACAAGCGATATTTAAGGGGAAAAACAGGGATTTCTATGAAAATAAGCGATATTTTAGGGGAAAAACAGGGATTTCTATGAAAATAAGCGATATTTTAGGGGAAAAACAGGGATTTCTATGAAAATAAGCGATATTTTAGGGTTAAAAACAGGGATTTCGATGAAAATAAGCGATATTTCAGGGGAAAAACAGGGATTTCTTTGAAAATAAGCGATATTTAAGGGGAAAAACAGGGATTTCTATGAAAATAAGCGATATTTTAGGGGAAAAACAGGGATTTCTATGAAAATAAGCGATATTTTAGGGGAAAAACAGGGATTTCTATTAAAATAAGTGATATTTAAGGTTAAAAACAGGGATTTCTATGAAAATAAGCGATATTTCAGGGGAAAAACAGGGATTTCTATGAAAATAAGCGATATTTTAGGGGAAAAACAGTGATTTCTATGAAAATAAGCGATATTTTAGGGGAAAAACAGGGATTTCTATGAAAATAAGCGATATTTTAGGGGAAAAACAGGGATTTCTATGAAAATAAGCGATATTTTAGGGGAAAAACAGGGATTTCTATGAAAATAAGCGATATTTTAGGGGAAAAACAAGGGATTTCTATGAAAATAAGCGATATTTTAGGGGAAAAACAGGGATTTCTGTGAAAATAAGTGATATTTTAGGGTTAAAATCAGGGATTTCGATGAAAATAAGTGATATTTTAGGGGAAAAACAGGGATTTCGATGAAAATAAGCGATATTTTTGGGAAAAACAGGGATTTCTATGAAAATAAGCGATATTTTAGGGGAAAAACAGGGATTTCTATGAAAATAAGCGATATTTAAGGGGAAAAACAGGGATTTCTATGAAAATAAGCGATATTTTAGGGGAAAAACAGGGATTTCTATGAAAATAAGCGATATTTAATGTTAAAAACAGGGATTTCCATGAAAATAAGCGATATTTTAGGGGAAAAACAGGGATTTCTATGAAAATGAGTGATATTTCAGGGGAAAAACTGGGATTTCTGTGAAAATAAGCGATATTTGAGGTTAAAAACAGGGATTTCTATGAAAATAAGCGATATTTTAGGGGAAAAACAGGGATTTCCATGAAAATAAGCGATATTTTAAGGGAAAAACAGGGATTTCTATGAAAATAAGTGATATTTTAGGCTTAAAAACAGGGATTTCTATGAAAATCAGCGATATTTTAGGGGAAAAACAGGGATTTCTATGAAAATAAGCGATATTTTAGGGGAAAAACAGGGATTTCTATGAAAATAAGCGATATTTAAGGTTAAAAACAGGGATTTCTATGAAAATAAGCGATATTTAAGGGGAAAAACAGGGATTTCTATGAAAATAAGCGATATTTAAGGTTAAAAACAGGGATTTCGATGAAAATAAGCGATATTTTAGGGGAAAAACAGGGATTTCTATGAAAATAAGCGATATTTTAGGGGAAAAACAGGGATTTCTATGAAAACAAGCGATATTTAAGGGGAAAAACAGGGATTTCTATGAAAACAAGCGATATTTTAGGGGAAAAACAGGGATTTCTATTAAAATAAGTGATATTTAAGGTTAAAAACAGGGATTTCTATGAAAATAAGCGATATTTAAGGGGAAAAACAGTGATTTCTATGAAAATAAGCGATATTTTAGGGGAAAAACAGGGATTTCGATGAAAATAAGCGATATTTTAGGGGAAAAACAGGGATTTCTATGAAAATAAGCGATATTTTAGGGGAAAAACAGGGATTTCCATGAAAATAAGCGATATTTTAAGGGAAAAACAGGGATTTCTATGAAAATAAGTGATATTTTAGGCTTAAAAACAGGGATTTCGATGAAAATAAGCGATATTTTAGGGGAAAAACAGGGATTTCTATGAAAATAAGCGATATTTTAGGGGAAAAACAGGGATTTCTATGAAAATAAGCGATATTTAAGGTTAAAAACAGGGATTTCTATGAAAATAAGCGATATTTTAGGGGAAAAACAGGGATTTCTATGAAAATAAGCGATATTTAAGGGGAAAAACAGGGATTTCGATGAAAATAAGCGATATTTAAGGGGAAAAACAGGGATTTCTATGAAAATAAGCGATATTTTAGGGGAAAAACAGGGATTTCTATGAAAACAAGCGATATTTTAGGGTTAAAAACAGGGATTTCCATGAAAATAAGCGATATTTTAGGGGAAAAACAGGGATTTCTATGAAAATAAGCGATATTTTAGGGGAAAAACAGGGATTTCTATGACAATAAGCGATATTTTAGGGGAAAAACAGGGATTTCTATTAAAATAAGCGATATTTTAAGGGAAAAACAGGGATTTCTATGAAAATAAGCGATATTTTAGGGGAAAAACAGTGATTTCTATGAAAATAAGCGATATTTTAGGGGAAAAACAGGGATTTCTATGACAATAAGCGATATTTTAGGGGAAAAACAGGGATTTCTATGAAAATAAGTGATATTTAAGGTTAAAAACAGGGATTTCTATGAAAATAAGCGATATTTCAGGGGAAAAACAGGGATTTCTATGAAAATAAGCGATATTTTAGGGGAAAAACAGTGATTTCTATGAAAATAAGCGATATTTTAGGGGAAAAACAGGGATTTCTATGAAAATAAGCGATATTTTAGGGGAAAAACAGGGATTTCGATGAAAATAAGCGATATTTAAGGTTAAAAACAGGGATTTCGATGAAAATAAGCAATATTTAAGGGGAAAAACAGGGATTTCTATGAAAATAAGCGATATTTTTGGGTTAAAAACAGGGATTTCTATGAAAATAAGCGATATTTTAGGGGAAAAACAAGGAATTTCTATGAAAATAAGCGATATTTTAGGGGAAAAACAGGGATTTCGATGAAAATAAGCGATATTTTAGGGGAAAAAAAGGGATTTCTATGAAAATAAGCAATATTTTAGGGTTAAAAACAGGGATTTCTATGAAAATAAGCGATATTTTAGGGTTAAAAACAGGGATTTCCATGAAAATAAGCGATATTTTAGGGGAAAAATAGGGATTTCTATGAAAATAAGCGATATTTTAGGGGAAAAACAGGGATTTCCATGAAAATAAGCGATATTTTAGGGGAAAAACAGGGATTTCTATGAAATTAAGCGATATTTAAGGTTAAAAACAGGGATTTCTATGAAAATAAGCGATATTTTAGGGGAAAAACAGGGATTTCTATGAAAATAAGCGATATTTTAGGGGAAAAACAGGGATTTCTATGAAAATAAGCGATATTTTAGGGGAAAAACAGGGATTTCTATTAAAATAAGTGATATTTAAGGTTAAAAACAGGGATTTCTACGAAAATAAGCGATATTTCAGGGGAAAAACAGGGATTTCTATGAAAATAAGCGATATTTCAGGGGAAAAACAGGGATTTCTATGAAAATAAGCGATATTTTAGGGGAAAAACAGGGATTTCTATGAAAATAAGCGATATTTTAGGGGAAAAACAGGGATTTCTATGAAAATAAGCGATATTTTAGGGGAAAAACAGGGATTTCTATGAAAATAAGCGATATTTAAGGTTAAAAACAGGGATTTCTATGAAAATAAGCGATATTTTAGGGGAAAAACAGGGATTTCTATGAAAATAAGCGATATTTTAGGGGAAAAACAGGGATTTCGATGAAAATAAGCGATATTTAAGGTTAAAAACAGGGATTTCTATGAAAATAAGCGATATTTTAGGGGAAAAACAGGGATTTCTATGAAAACAAGCGATATTTTAGGGTTAAAAACAGGGATTTCCATGAAAATAAGCGATATTTTAGGGGAAAAACAGGGATTTCTATGAAAATAAGCGATATTTTAGGGGAAAAACAAGGGATTTCTATGAAAATAAGCGATATTTTAGGGGAAAAACAGGGATTTCTGTGAAAATAAGTGATATTTTAGGGTTAAAATCAGGGATTTCGATGAAAATAAGTGATATTTTAGGGGAAAAACAGGGATTTCGATGAAAATAAGCGATATTTTTGGGAAAAACAGGGATTTCTATGAAAATAAGCGATATTTAAGGGGAAAAACAGGGATTTCTATGAAAATAAGCGATATTTTAGGGGAAAAACAGGGATTTCTATGAAAATAAGCGATATTTAATGTTAAAAACAGGGATTTCCATGAAAATAAGCGATATTTTAGGGGAAAAACAGGGATTTCTATGAAAATAAGCGATATTTTAGGGGAAAAACAGGGATTTCTGTGAAAATAAGCGATATTTTAGGGGAAAAACAGGGATTTCGATGAAAATAAGCGATATTTAAGGTTAAAAACAGGGATTTCGATGAAAATAAGCAATATTTAAGGGGAAAAACAGGGATTTCTATGAAAATAAGCGATATTTTTGGGTTAAAAACAGGGATTTCTATGAAAATAAGCGATATTTTAGGGGAAAAACAAGGAATTTCTATGAAAATAAGCGATATTTTAGGGGAAAAACAGGGATTTCGATGAAAATAAGCGATATTTTAGGGGAAAAAAAGGGATTTCTATGAAAATAAGCAATATTTTAGGGTTAAAAACAGGGATTTCTATGAAAATAAGCGATATTTTAGGGTTAAAAACAGGGATTTCCATGAAAATAAGCGATATTTTAGGGGAAAAATAGGGATTTCGATGAAAATAAGCGATATTTTAGGGGAAAAACAGGGATTTCCATGAAAATAAGCGATATTTTAGGGGAAAAACAGGGATTTCTATGAAATTAAGCGATATTTAAGGTTAAAAACAGGGATTTCTATGAAAATAAGCGATATTTTAGGGGAAAAACAGGGATTTCTATGAAAATAAGCGATATTTTAGGGGAAAAACAGGGATTTCTATGAAAATAAGCGATATTTTAGGGGAAAAACAGGGATTTCTATTAAAATAAGTGATATTTAAGGTTAAAAACAGGGATTTCTACGAAAATAAGCGATATTTCAGGGGAAAAACAGGGATTTCTATGAAAATAAGCGATATTTCAGGGGAAAAACAGGGATTTCTATGAAAATAAGCGATATTTTAGGGGAAAAACAGGGATTTCTATGAAAATAAGCGATATTTTAGGGGAAAAACAGGGATTTCGATGAAAATAAGCGATATTTTAGGGGAAAAACAGGGATTTCGATGAAAATAAGCGATATTTAAGGTTAAAAACAGGGATTTCTATGAAAATAAGCGATATTTTAGGGGAAAAACAGGGATTTCTATGAAAACAAGCGATATTTTAGGGTTAAAAACAGGGATTTCCATGAAAATAAGCGATATTTTAGGGGAAAAACAGGGATTTCTATGAAAATAAGCGATATTTTAGGGGAAAAACAAGGGATTTCTATGAAAATAAGCGATATTTTAGGGGAAAAACAGGGATTTCTGTGAAAATAAGTGATATTTTAGGGTTAAAATCAGGGATTTCGATGAAAATAAGTGATATTTTAGGGGAAAAACAGGGATTTCGATGAAAATAAGCGATATTTTTGGGAAAAACAGGGATTTCTATGAAAATAAGCGATATTTAAGGGGAAAAACAGGGATTTCTATGAAAATAAGCGATATTTTAGGGGAAAAACAGGGATTTCTATGAAAATAAGCGATATTTAATGTTAAAAACAGGGATTTCCATGAAAATAAGCGATATTTTAGGGGAAAAACAGGGATTTCTATGAAAATGAGTGATATTTCAGGGGAAAAACTGGGATTTCTGTGAAAATAAGCGATATTTGAGGTTAAAAACAGGGATTTCTATGAAAATAAGCGATATTTTAGGGGAAAAACAGGGATTTCCATGAAAATAAGCGATATTTTAAGGGAAAAACAGGGATTTCTATGAAAATAAGTGATATTTTAGGCTTAAAAACAGGGATTTCTATGAAAATAAGTGATATTTTAGGGGAAAAACAGGGATTTCTATGAAAATAAGCGATATTTTAGGGGAAAAACAGGGATTTCTATGAAAATAAGCGATATTTAAGGTTAAAAACAGGGATTTCTATGAAAATAAGCGATATTTTAGGGGAAAAACAGGGATTTCTATGAAAATAAGCGATATTTAAGGTTAAAAACAGGGATTTCTATGAAAATAAGCGATATTTTAGGGGAAAAACAGGGATTTCTATGAAAATAAGCGATATTTTAGGGGAAAAACAGGGATTTCTATGAAAACAAGCGATATTTAAGGGGAAAAACAGGGATTTCTATGAAAATAAGCGATATTTTAGGGGAAAAACAGGGATTTCTATGAAAATAAGCGATATTTTAGGGGAAAAACAGGGATTTCTATTAAAACAAGCGATATTTAAGGGGAAAAACAGGGATTTCTATGAAAATAAGCGATATTTTAGGGGAAAAACAGGGATTTCTATGAAAATAAGCGATATTTTAGGGGAAAAACAGGGATTTCTATGAAAATAAGCGATATTTTAGGGTTAAAAACAGGGATTTCGATGAAAATAAGCGATATTTCAGGGGAAAAACAGGGATTTCTTTGAAAATAAGCGATATTTAAGGGGAAAAACAGGGATTTCTATGAAAATAAGCGATATTTTAGGGGAAAAACAGGGATTTCTATGAAAATAAGCGATATTTTAGGGGAAAAACAGGGATTTCTATTAAAATAAGTGATATTTAAGGTTAAAAACAGGGATTTCTATGAAAATAAGCGATATTTTAGGGGAAAAACAGGGATTTCTATGAAAATAAGCGATATTTTAGGGGAAAAACAGTGATTTCTATGAAAATAAGCGATATTTTAGGGGAAAAACAGGGATTTCTATGAAAATAAGCGATATTTTAGGGGAAAAACAGGGATTTCTATGAAAATAAGCGATATTTTAGGGGAAAAACAGGGATTTCTATGAAAATAAGCGATATTTTAGGGGAAAAACAAGGGATTTCTATGAAAATAAGCGATATTTTAGGGGAAAAACAGGGATTTCTGTGAAAATAAGTGATATTTTAGGGTTAAAATCAGGGATTTCGATGAAAATAAGTGATATTTTAGGGGAAAAACAGGGATTTCGATGAAAATAAGCGATATTTTTGGGAAAAACAGGGATTTCTATGAAAATAAGCGATATTTTAGGGGAAAAACAGGGATTTCTATGAAAATAAGCGATATTTAAGGGGAAAAACAGGGATTTCTATGAAAATAAGCGATATTTTAGGGGAAAAACAGGGATTTCTATGAAAATAAGCGATATTTAATGTTAAAAACAGGGATTTCCATGAAAATAAGCGATATTTTAGGGGAAAAACAGGGATTTCTATGAAAATGAGTGATATTTCAGGGGAAAAACTGGGATTTCTGTGAAAATAAGCGATATTTGAGGTTAAAAACAGGGATTTCTATGAAAATAAGCGATATTTTAGGGGAAAAACAGGGATTTCCATGAAAATAAGCGATATTTTAAGGGAAAAACAGGGATTTCTATGAAAATAAGTGATATTTTAGGCTTAAAAACAGGGATTTCTATGAAAATCAGCGATATTTTAGGGGAAAAACAGGGATTTCTATGAAAATAAGCGATATTTTAGGGGAAAAACAGGGATTTCTATGAAAATAAGCGATATTTAAGGTTAAAAACAGGGATTTCTATGAAAATAAGCGATATTTAAGGGGAAAAACAGGGATTTCTATGAAAATAAGCGATATTTAAGGTTAAAAACAGGGATTTCGATGAAAATAAGCGATATTTTAGGGGAAAAACAGGGATTTCTATGAAAATAAGCGATATTTTAGGGGAAAAACAGGGATTTCTATGAAAACAAGCGATATTTAAGGGGAAAAACAGGGATTTCTATGAAAACAAGCGATATTTTAGGGTTAAAAACAGGGATTTCCATGAAAATAAGCGATATTTTAGGGGAAAAACAGGGATTTCTATGAAAATAAGCGATATTTTAGGGGAAAAACAAGGGATTTCTATGAAAATAAGCGATATTTTAGGGGAAAAACAGGGATTTCTGTGAAAATAAGTGATATTTTAGGGTTAAAATCAGGGATTTCGATGAAAATAAGTGATATTTTAGGGGAAAAACAGGGATTTCGATGAAAATAAGCGATATTTTTGGGAAAAACAGGGATTTCTATGAAAATAAGCGATATTTAAGGGGAAAAACAGGGATTTCTATGAAAATAAGCGATATTTTAGGGGAAAAACAGGGATTTCTATGAAAATAAGCGATATTTAATGTTAAAAACAGGGATTTCCATGAAAATAAGCGATATTTTAGGGGAAAAACAGGGATTTCTATGAAAATGAGTGATATTTCAGGGGAAAAACTGGGATTTCTGTGAAAATAAGCGATATTTGAGGTTAAAAACAGGGATTTCTATGAAAATAAGCGATATTTTAGGGGAAAAACAGGGATTTCCATGAAAATAAGCGATATTTTAAGGGAAAAACAGGGATTTCTATGAAAATAAGTGATATTTTAGGCTTAAAAACAGGGATTTCTATGAAAATAAGTGATATTTTAGGGGAAAAACAGGGATTTCTATGAAAATAAGCGATATTTTAGGGGAAAAACAGGGATTTCTATGAAAATAAGCGATATTTAAGGTTAAAAACAGGGATTTCTATGAAAATAAGCGATATTTAAGGGGAAAAACAGGGATTTCTATGAAAATAAGCGATATTTAAGGTTAAAAACAGGGATTTCGATGAAAATAAGCGATATTTTAGGGGAAAAACAGGGATTTCTATGAAAATAAGCGATATTTTAGGGGAAAAACAGGGATTTCTATGAAAACAAGCGATATTTAAGGGGAAAAACAGGGATTTCTATGAAAATAAGCGATATTTTAGGGGAAAAACAGGGATTTCTATGAAAATAAGCGATATTTTAGGGGAAAAACAGGGATTTCTATTAAAACAAGCGATATTTAAGGGGAAAAACAGGGATTTCTATGAAAATAAGCGATATTTTAGGGGAAAAACAGGGATTTCTATGAAAATAAGCGATATTTTAGGGGAAAAACAGGGATTTCTATGAAAATAAGCGATATTTTAGGGTTAAAAACAGGGATTTCGATGAAAATAAGCGATATTTCAGGGGAAAAACAGGGATTTCTTTGAAAATAAGCGATATTTAAGGGGAAAAACAGGGATTTCTATGAAAATAAGCGATATTTTAGGGGAAAAACAGGGATTTCTATGAAAATAAGCGATATTTTAGGGGAAAAACAGGGATTTCTATTAAAATAAGTGATATTTAAGGTTAAAAACAGGGATTTCTATGAAAATAAGCGATATTTCAGGGGAAAAACAGGGATTTCTATGAAAATAAGCGATATTTTAGGGGAAAAACAGTGATTTCTATGAAAATAAGCGATATTTTAGGGGAAAAACAGGGATTTCTATGAAAATAAGCGATATTTTAGGGGAAAAACAGGGATTTCTATGAAAATAAGCGATATTTTAGGGGAAAAACAGGGATTTCTATGAAAATAAGCGATATTTTAGGGGAAAAACAAGGGATTTCTATGAAAATAAGCGATATTTTAGGGGAAAAACAGGGATTTCTGTGAAAATAAGTGATATTTTAGGGTTAAAATCAGGGATTTCGATGAAAATAAGTGATATTTTAGGGGAAAAACAGGGATTTCGATGAAAATAAGCGATATTTTTGGGAAAAACAGGGATTTCTATGAAAATAAGCGATATTTTAGGGGAAAAACAGGGATTTCTATGAAAATAAGCGATATTTGAGGTTAAAAACAGGGATTTCTATGAAAATAAGCGATATTTTAGGGGAAAAACAGGGATTTCTATGAAAATAAGCGATATTTAATGTTAAAAACAGGGATTTCCATGAAAATAAGCGATATTTTAGGGGAAAAACAGGGATTTCTATGAAAATGAGTGATATTTCAGGGGAAAAACTGGGATTTCTGTGAAAATAAGCGATATTTGAGGTTAAAAACAGGGATTTCTATGAAAATAAGCGATATTTTAGGGGAAAAACAGGGATTTCCATGAAAATAAGCGATATTTTAAGGGAAAAACAGGGATTTCTATGAAAATAAGTGATATTTTAGGCTTAAAAACAGGGATTTCTATGAAAATCAGCGATATTTTAGGGGAAAAACAGGGATTTCTATGAAAATAAGCGATATTTTAGGGGAAAAACAGGGATTTCTATGAAAATAAGCGATATTTAAGGTTAAAAACAGGGATTTCTATGAAAATAAGCGATATTTAAGGGGAAAAACAGGGATTTCTATGAAAATAAGCGATATTTAAGGTTAAAAACAGGGATTTCGATGAAAATAAGCGATATTTTAGGGGAAAAACAGGGATTTCTATGAAAATAAGCGATATTTTAGGGGAAAAACAGGGATTTCTATGAAAACAAGCGATATTTAAGGGGAAAAACAGGGATTTCTATGAAAATAAGCGATATTTTAGGGGAAAAACAGGGATTTCTATTAAAACAAGCGATATTTAAGGGGAAAAACAGGGATTTCTATGAAAATAAGCGATATTTTAGGGGAAAAACAGGGATTTCTATGAAAATAAGCGATATTTTAGGGGAAAAACAGGGATTTCTATGAAAATAAGCGATATTTTAGGGTTAAAAACAGGGATTTCGATGAAAATAAGCGATATTTCAGGGGAAAAACAGGGATTTCTATGAAAATAAGCGATATTTAAGGGGAAAAACAGGGATTTCTATGAAAATAAGCGATATTTTAGGGGAAAAACAGGGATTTCTATGAAAATAAGCGATATTTTAGGGGAAAAACAGGGATTTCTATTAAAATAAGTGATATTTAAGGTTAAAAACAGGGATTTCTATGAAAATAAGCGATATTTCAGGGGAAAAACAGGGATTTCTATGAAAATAAGCGATATTTTAGGGGAAAAAACAGTGATTTCTATGAAAATAAGCGATATTTTAGGGGAAAAACAGGGATTTCTATGAAAATAAGCGATATTTTAGGGGAAAAACAGGGATTTCTATGAAAATAAGCGATATTTAAGGGGAAAAACAGGGATTTCTATGAAAATAAGCGATATTTAATGTTAAAAACAGGGATTTCTATGAAAATAAGCGATATTTTAGGGGAAAAACAGGGATTTCTATGAAAATAAGCGATATTTCAGGGGAAAAACTGGGATTTCTGTGAAAATAAGCGATATTTGAGGTTAAAAACAGGGATTTCTATGAAAATAAGCGATATTTTAGGGGAAAAACAGGGATTTCCATGAAAATAAGCGATATTTTAAGGGAAAAACAGGGATTTCTATGAAAATAAGTGATATTTTAGGCTTAAAAACAGGGATTTCTATGAAAATAAGCGATATTTTAGGGGAAAAACAGGGATTTCTATGAAAATAAGCGATATTTTAGGGGAAAAACAGGGATTTCTATGAAAATAAGCGATATTTAAGGTTAAAAACAGGGATTTCTATGAAAATAAGCGATATTTTAGGGGAAAAACAGGGATTTCTATGAAAATAAGCGATATTTAAGGTTAAAAACAGGGATTTCGATGAAAATAAGCGATATTTAAGGGGAAAAACAGGGATTTCTATGAAAATAAGCGATATTTTAGGGGAAAAACAGGGATTTCTATGAAAACAAGCGATATTTTAGGGTTAAAAACAGGGATTTCGATGAAAATAAGCGATATTTTAGGGGAAAAACAGGGATTTCTATGAAAATAAGCGATATTTTAGGGGAAAAACAGGGATTTCTATGACAATAAGCGATATTTTAGGGGAAAAACAGGGATTTCTATTAAAATAAGTGATATTTAAGGTTAAAAACAGGGATTTCTATGAAAATAAGCGATATTTTAGGGGAAAAACAGTGATTTCTATGAAAATAAGCGATATTTTAGGGGAAAAACAGGGATTTCGATGAAAATAAGCGATATTTTAGGGGAAAAACAGGGATTTCCATGAAAATAAGCGATATTTTAAGGGAAAAACAGGGATTTCTATGAAAATAAGTGATATTTTAGGCTTAAAAACAGGGATTTCTATGAAAATAAGCGATATTTTAGGGGAAAAACAGGGATTTCTATGAAAATAAGCGATATTTTAGGGGAAAAACAGGGATTTCTATGAAAATAAGCGATATTTTAGGGGAAAAACAGGGATTTACATGACAATAAGCGATATTTTAAGGGAAAAACAGGGATTTCTATGAAAATAAGTGATATTTTAGGCTTAAAAACAGGGATTTCTATGAAAATAAGCGATATTTTAGGGGAAAAACAGGGATTTCTATGAAAATAAGCGATATTTAAGGTTAAAAACAGGGATTTCTATGAAAATAAGCGATATTTTAGGGGAAAAACAGGGATTTCTATGAAAATAAGCGATATTTAAGGGGAAAAACAGGGATTTCGATGAAAATAAGCGATATTTAAGGGGAAAAACAGGGATTTCTATGAAAATAAGCGATATTTTAGGGGAAAAACAGGGATTTCTATGAAAACAAGCGATATTTTAGGGGAAAAACAAGGATTTCCATGAAAATAAGCGATATTTTAGGGGAAAAACAGGGATTTCTATGAAAATAAGCGATATTTAAGGTTAAAAACAGGGATTTCGATGAAAATAAGCGATATTTTACGGGAAAAACAGGGATTTCTATTAAAATAAGTGATATTTAAGGTTAAAAACAGGGATTTCTATGAAAATAAGCGATATTTTAGGGGAAAAACAGTGATTTCTATGAAAATAAGTGATATTTTAGGGGAAAAACAGGGATTTCGATGAAAATAAGCGATATTTTAGGGGAAAAACAGGGATTTCTGTGAAAATAAGCGATATTTAAGGTTAAAAACAGGGATTTCGATGAAAATAAGCGATATTTAAGGGGAAAAACAGGGATTTCTATGAAAATAAGCGATATTTTAGGGGAAAAACAGGGATTTCTATGAAAACAAGCGATATTTTAGGGTTAAAAACAGGGATTTCCATGAAAATAAGCGATATTTTAGGGGAAAAACAGGGATTTCTATGAAAATAAGCGATATTTTAGGGGAAAAACAGGGATTTCTATGACAATAAGCGATATTTTAGGGGAAAAACAGGGATTTCTATTAAAATAAGTGATATTTAAGGTTAAAAACAGGGATTTCTATGAAAATAAGCGATATTTTAGGGGAAAAACAGTGATTTCTATGAAAATAAGCGATATTTTAGGGGAAAAACAGGGATTTCGATGAAAATAAGCGATATTTTAGGGGAAAAACAGGGATTTCTATGAAAATAAGCGATATTTTAGGGGAAAAACAGGGATTTCCATGAAAATAAGCGATATTTTAAGGGAAAAACAGGGATTTCTATGAAAATAAGTGATATTTTAGGCTTAAAAACAGGGATTTCTATGAAAATAAGCGATATTTTAGGGGAAAAACAGGGATTTCTATGAAAATAAGCGATATTTAAGGTTAAAAACAGGGATTTCTATGAAAATAAGCGATATTTTAGGGGAAAAACAGGGATTTCTATGAAAATAAGCGATATTTAAGGTTAAAAACAGGGATTTCGATGAAAATAAGCGATATTTAAGGGGAAAAACAGGGATTTCTATGAAAATAAGCGATATTTTAGGGGAAAAACAGGGATTTCTATGAAAACAAGCGATATTTTAGGGTTAAAAACAGGGATTTTGATGAAAATAAGCGATATTTTAGGGGAAAAACAGGGATTTCTATGAAAATAAGCGATATTTTAGGGGAAAAACAGGGATTTCTATGACAATAAGCGATATTTTAGGGGAAAAACAGGGATTTCTATTAAAATAAGTGATATTTAAGGTTAAAAACAGGGATTTCTATGAAAATAAGCGATATTTTAGGGGAAAAACAGTGATTTCCATGAAAATAAGCGATATTTTAGGGGAAAAACAGGGATTTCGATGAAAATAAGCGATATTTTAGGGGAAAAACAGGGATTTCTGTGAAAATAAGTGATATTTTAGGGTTAAAATCAGGGATTTCGATGAAAATAAGCGATATTTTAGGGGAAAAACAGGGATTTCTATGAAAATAAGCGATATTTTAGGGGAAAAACAGGGATTTCTATGAAAATAAGCGATATTTAAGGGGAAAAACAGGGATTTCTATGAAAATAAGCGATATTTTAGGGGAAAAACAGGGATTTCTATGAAAATAAGCGATATTTAATGTTAAAAACAGGGATTTCTATGACAATAAGCGATATTTTAGGGGAAAAACAGGGATTTCTATGAAAATAAGCGATATTTAATGTTAAAAACAGGGATTTCTATGACAATAAGCGATATTTTAGGGGAAAAACAGGGATTTCCATGAAAATAAGCGATATTTTAAGGGAAAAACAGGGATTTCTATGAAAATAAGTGATATTTTAGGCTTAAAAACAGGGATTTCTATGAAAATAAGCGATATTTTAGGGGAAAAACAGGGATTTCTATGAAAATAAGCGATATTTTAGGGGAAAAACAGGGATTTCTATGAAAACAAGCGATATTTTAGGGTTAAAAACAGGGATTTCTATGAAAATAAGCGATATTTTAGGGGAAAAACCGGGATTTCTATGAAAATAAGCGATATTTTAGGGGAAAAACAGGGATTTCTATGAAAATAAGCGATATTTTAGGGGAAAAACAGGGATTTCTATGACAATAAGCGATATTTTAGGGGAAAAACAGGGATTTCTATGAAAATAAGTGATATTTAAGGTTAAAAACCGGGATTTCTATGAAAATAAGCGATATTTCAGGGGAAAAACAGGGATTTCTATGAAAATAAGAGATATTTTAGGGGAAAAACAGTGATTTCTATGAAAATAAGCGATATTTTTGGGTTAAAAACAGGGATTTCTATGAAAATAAGCGATATTTTAGGGGAAAAACAAGGAATTTCTATGAAAATAAGCGATATTTTAGGGGAAAAACAGGGATTTCGATGAAAATAAGCGATATTTTAGGGGAAAAAAAGGGATTTCTATGAAAATAAGCAATATTTTAGGGTTAAAAACAGGGATTTCTATGAAAATAAGCGATATTTTAGGGTTAAAAACAGGGATTTCCATGAAAATAAGCGATATTTTAGGGGAAAAATAGGGATTTCGATGAAAATAAGCGATATTTTAGGGGAAAAACAGGGATTTCCATGAAAATAAGCGATATTTTAGGGGAAAAACAGGGATTTCTATGAAATTAAGCGATATTTAAGGTTAAAAACAGGGATTTCTATGAAAATAAGCGATATTTTAGGGGAAAAACAGGGATTTCTATGAAAATAAGCGATATTTTAGGGGAAAAACAGGTATTTCTATGAAAACAAGCGATATTTTAGGGTTAAAAACAGGGATTTCCATGAAAATAAGCGATATTTTAGGGGAAAAACAGGGATTTCTATGAAAATAAGCGATATTTTAGGGGAAAAACAGGGATTTCTATGAAAATCAGCGATATTTTAGGGGAAAAACAGGGATTTCTATTAAAATAAGTGATATTTAAGGTTAAAAACAGGGATTTCTATGAAAATAAGCGATATTTTAGGGGAAAAACAGTGATTTCTATGAAAATAAGCGATATTTTAGGGGAAAAACAGGGATTTCGATGAAAATAAGCGATATTTTAGGGGAAAAACAGGGATTTCCATGAAAATAAGCGATATTTTAAGGGAAAAACAGGGATTTCTATGAAAATAAGTGATATTTTAGGGGAAAAACAGGGATTTCTATGAAAATAAGCGATATTTTAGGGGAAAAACAGGGATTTCTATGAAAATAAGCGATATTTTAGGGGAAAAACAGGGATTTCTATGAAAATAAGCGATATTTTAGGGGAAAAACAGGGATTTCTATGAAAATAAGCGATATTTTAGGGGAAAAACAGGGATTTACATGACAATAAGCGATATTTTAAGGGAAAAACAGGGATTTCTATGAAAATAAGTGATATTTTAGGCTTAAAAACAGGGATTTCTATGAAAATAAGCGATATTTTAGGGGAAAAACAGGGATTTCTATGAAAATAAGCGATATTTAAGGTTAAAAACAGGGATTTCTATGAAAATAAGCGATATTTTAGGGGAAAAACAGGGATTTCTATGAAAATAAGCGATATTTAAGGGGAAAAACAGGGATTTCGATGAAAATAAGCGATATTTAAGGGGAAAAACAGGGATTTCCATGAAAATAAGCGATATTTTAGGGGAAAAACAGGGATTTCTATGAAAACAAGCGATATTTTAGGGTTAAAAACAAGGATTTCCATGAAAATAAGCGATATTTTAGGGGAAAAACAGGGATTTCTATGAAAATAAGCGATATTTTAGGGGAAAAACAGGGATTTCTATGACAATAAGCGATATTTTAGGGGAAAAACAGGGATTTCTATGAAAATAAGTGATATTTAAGGTTAAAAACAGGGATTTCTATGAAAATAAGCGATATTTTAGGGGAAAAACAGTGATTTCTATGAAAATAAGTGATATTTTAGGGGAAAAACAGGGATTTCGATGAAAATAAGCGATATTTTAGGGGAAAAACAGGGATTTCTGTGAAAATAAGCGATATTTAAGGTTAAAAACAGGGATTTCGATGAAAATAAGCGATATTTAAGGGGAAAAACAGGGATTTCTATGAAAATAAGCGATATTTTAGGGGAAAAACAGGGATTTCTATGAAAACAAGCGATATTTTAGGGTTAAAAACAGGGATTTCCATGAAAATAAGCGATATTTTAGGGGAAAAACAGGGATTTCTATGAAAATAAGCGATATTTTAGGGGAAAAACAGGGATTTCTATGACAATAAGCGATATTTTAGGGGAAAAACAGGGATTTCTATGAAAATAAGTGATATTTAAGGTTAAAAACAGGGATTTCTATGAAAATAAGCGATATTTTAGGGGAAAAACAGTGATTTCTATGAAAATAAGCGATATTTTAGGGGAAAAACAGGGATTTCGATGAAAATAAGCGATATTTTAGGGGAAAAACAGGGATTTCTATGAAAATAAGCGATATTTTAGGGGAAAAACAGGGATTTCCATGAAAATAAGCGATATTTTAAGGGAAAAACAGGGATTTCTATGAAAATAAGTGATATTTTAGGCTTAAAAACAGGGATTTCTATGAAAATAAGCGATATTTAAGGGGAAAAACAGGGATTTCTATGAAAATAAGCGATATTTTAGGGGAAAAACAGGGATTTCTATGAAAATAAGCGATATTTAAGGTTAAAAACAGGGATTTCGATGAAAATAAGCGATATTTAAGGGGAAAAACAGGGATTTCTATGAAAATAAGCGATATTTTAGGGGAAAAACAGGGATTTCTATGAAAATAAGCGAGATTTTTGGGTTAAAAACAGGGATTTCTATGAAAATAAGCGATATTTTAGGGGAAAAACAGGGATTTCTATGAAAATAAGCGATATTTAAGGGGAAAAACAGGGATTTCTATGACAATAAGCGATATTTTAGGGGAAAAACAGGGATTTCTATTAAAATAAGTGATATTTAAGGTTAAAAACAGGGATTTCTATGAAAATAAGCGATATTTTAGGGGAAAAACAGGGATTTCTATGAAAATAAGCGATATTTTAGGGGAAAAACAGGGATTTCGATGAAAATAAGCGATATTTTAGGGGAAAAACAGGGATTTCTGTGAAAATAAGTGATATTTTAGGGTTAAAATCAGGGATTTCGATGAAAATAAGCGATATTTTAGGGGAAAAACAGGGATTTCTATGAAAATAAGTGATATTTTAGGGGAAAAACAGGGATTTCTATGAAAATAAGCGATATTTAAGGGGAAAAACAGGGATTTCTATGAAAATAAGCGATATTTTAGGGGAAAAACAGGGATTTCTATGAAAATAAGCGATATTTAATGTTAAAAACAGGGATTTCTATGACAATAAGCGATATTTTAGGGGAAAAACAGGGATTTCTATGAAAATAAGCGATATTTAATGTTAAAAACAGGGATTTCTATGACAATAAGCGATATTTTAGGGGAAAAACAGGGATTTCCATGAAAATAAGCGATATTTTAAGGGAAAAACAGGGATTTCTATGAAAATAAGTGATATTTTAGGCTTAAAAACAGGGATTTCTATGAAAATAAGCGATATTTTAGGGGAAAAACAGGGATTTCTATGAAAATAAGCGATATTTTAGGGGAAAAACAGGGATTTCTATGAAAACAAGCGATATTTTAGGGTTAAAAACAGGGATTTCTATGAAAATAAGCGATATTTTAGGGGAAAAACCGGGATTTCTATGAAAATAAGCGATATTTAAGGGGAAAAACAGGGATTTCTATGAAAATAAGCGATATTTTAGGGGAAAAACAGGGATTTCTATGACAATAAGCGATATTTTAGGGGAAAAACAGGGATTTCTATGAAAATAAGCGATATTTAAGGTTAAAAACCGGGATTTCTATGAAAATAAGCGATATTTTAGGGGAAAAACAGGGATTTCTATGAAAATAAGCGATATTTTAGGGGAAAAACAGTGATTTCTATGAAAATAAGCGATATTTTAGGGGAAAAACAGGGATTTCGATGAAAATAAGCGATATTTAAGGTTAAAAACAGGGATTTCGATGAAAATAAGCAATATTTAAGGGGAAAAACAGGGATTTCTATGAAAATAAGCGATATTTTTGGGTTAAAAACAGGGATTTCTATGAAAATAAGCGATATTTAAGGGGAAAAACAAGGAATTTCTATGAAAATAAGCGATATTTTAGGGGAAAAACAGGGATTTCGATGAAAATAAGCGATATTTTAGGGGAAAAAAAGGGATTTCTATGAAAATAAGCAATATTTTAGGGTTAAAAACAGGGATTTCCATGAAAATAAGCGATATTTTAGGGTTAAAAACAGGGATTTCCATGAAAATAAGCGATATTTTAGGGGAAAAATAGGGATTTCGATGAAAATAAGCGATATTTTAGGGGAAAAACAGGGATTTCCATGAAAATAAGCGATATTTTAGGGGAAAAACAGGGATTTCTATGAAATTAAGCGATATTTAAGGTTAAAAACAGGGATTTCTATGAAAATAAGCGATATTTTAGGGGAAAAACAGGGATTTCTATGAAAATAAGCGATATTTAAGGTTAAAAACAGGGATTTCTATGAAAATAAGTGATATTTTAGGCTTAAAAACAGGGATTTCTATGAAAATAAGCGATATTTAAGGTTAAAAACAGGGATTTCTATGAAATTAAGTGATATTTTAGGGGAAAAACAGGGATTTCTATGAAAATAAGCGATATTTTAGGAGAAAAAAAGGGATTTCGATGAAAATAAGCGATATTTTAGGGGAAAAACAGGGATTTCTATGAAAATAAGCCATATTTTAGGGTTAAAATCAGGGATTTCTATGAAAATATGCGATACTTAAGATTAAAAACAGGGATTTCTATGAAAATAAGCGATATTTAAGGTTAAAAACAGGGATTTCTATGAAAATAAGCGATATTTTAGGGGAAAAACAGGGATTTCTATGAAAATAATTGATATTTTAGGGGAAAAACAGGGGTTTCGATGAAAATAAGCGATATTTTAGGGGAAAAACAGGGATTTCTATGAAAATAAGCGATATTTTAGGGTTAAAAACAGGGATTTCCATGAAAATAAGCGATATTTTAGGGGAAAAATAGGGATTTCGATGAAAATAAGCGATATTTAATGTTAAAAACAGGGATTTCTATGAAAATAAGCGATATTTTAGGGGAAAAACAAGGGATTTCGATGAAAATAAGCGATATTTTAGGGGAAAAACAGGGATTTCTGTGAAAATAAGCGATATTTTAGGGGAAAAACAGGGATTTCTATGAAAATAAGCGATATTTAAGGTGAAAAACAGGGATTTCTATGAAAATAAGCGATATTTTAGGGGAAAAACAGGGATTTCTATGAAAATAAGCGATATTTTAGGTTAAAATCAGGGATTTCTATGAAAATAAGCGATATTTTAGGTTAAAAACAGGGATTTCTATGAAAATAAGCGATATTTTAGGGTTAAAAACAGGGATTTCTATGAAAATAAGCGATATTTTAGGGGAAAAACAGGGATTTCTATGAAAATAAGTGATATTTTAGGGGAAAAACAGGGATTTCTATGAAAATAAGCGATATTTTAGGGGAAAAACAGGGATTTCTATGAAAATAAGCGATATTTTAGGGGAAAAACAGGGATTTCTATGAAAATAAGCGATATTTTAGGGGAAAAACCGGGATTTCTATGAAAATAAGCGATATTTCAGGGGAAAAACAGGGATTTCTATGAAAATAAGTGATATTTCAGGGGAAAAACAGGGATTTCTATGAAAATAAGTGATATTTTAGGAGAAAAACAGGGATTTCTATTAAAATAAGTGATATTTAAGGGGAAAAACAGGGATTTCTATGAAAATCAGCGATATTTTAGGGGAAAAACAGGGATTTCTATGAAAATAAGCGATATTTAAGGTTAAAAACAGGGATTTCTATGAAAATAAGCGATATTTAATTGGAAAAACAGGCATTTCTATGAAAATAAGCGATATTTTAGGGGAAAAACAGGGATTTCGATGAAAATAAGCGATATTTAAGGTTAAAAACAGGGATTTCTATGAAAATAAGCAATATTTAATTGGAAAAACAGGCATTTCTATGAAAATAAGCGATATTTCAGGGGAAAAACAGGGATTTCTATGAAAATAAGCGATATTTAATGTTTAAAACAGGGATTTCTATGAAAATAAGCGATATTTAAGGGGAAAAACAGGGATTTCTATGGAAATAAGCGATATTTTAGGGGAAAAACAGGGATTTCGATGAAAATAAGCGATATTTAAGGTTAAAAACAGGGATTTCTATGAAAATAAGCGATATTTTAGGGGAAAAACAGGGATTTCTATGAAAATAAGCGATATTTTAGGGGAAAAACAGGGATTTGTATGAAAATAAGCGATATTTAATGTTAAAAACAGGGATTTCTATGAAAATAAGCGATATTTTAGGTTAAAAACAGGGATTTCCATGAAAATAAGCGATATTTTAAGGTTAAAAACGGGGATTTCTATGAAAATAAGCGATATTTTAGGGGAAAAACAGGGATTTCTATGAAAATAAGCGATATTTCATGGGAAAAACAGGGATTTCTATGAAAATAAGCGATATTTTAGGGGAAAAAACAGGGATTTCTATGAAAATAAGCGATATTTTAGGGGAAAAACAGGGATTTCCTTGAAAATAAGCGATATTTAAGGGGAAAAACAGGGATTTCTATGAAAATAAGCAATATTTTTGGGTTAAAAACAGGGATTTCTATGAAAATAAGCGATATTTTTGGGGTAAAAACAGGGATTTCTATGAAAATCAGCGATATTTCAAAGGAAAAACAGGGATTTCTATGAAAATAAGCGATATTTTTGGGTTAAAAACAGGGATTTCTATGAAAATAAGCGATCTTTTAGGGGAAAAACAGGGATTTCTATGAAAATAAGCGATATTTTAGGGGAAAAACAGGGATTTCTATGAAAATAAGCGATATTTTAGGGGAAAAACAGGGATTTCTATGAAAATAAGCGATATTTTAGGTTAAAAACAGGGATTTCTATGACAATAAGCGATATTTTAGGGGAAAAACAGGGATTTCTATGAAAATAAGTGATATTTTAGGGGAAAAACAGGGATTTCTATGAAAATAAGCGATATTTTAGGGGAAAAACAGGGATTTCTATGAAAATAAGTGATATTTTAGGGGAAAAACAGGGATTTCTATGAAAATAAGTGATATTTTAGGGGAAAAACAGGGATTTCTATGAAAATAAGTGATACTTTAGGGGAAAAACAGGGATTTCTATGAAAATAAGCGATATTTTAGGGGAAAAACAGGGATTTCTATGAAAATAAGCGATATTTTAGGTTAAAAACAGGGATTTCTATGAAAATAAGTGATATTTTAGGTTAAAAACCGGGATTTCTATGAAAATAAGCGATATTTCAGGGGAAAAACAGGGATTTCTATGAAAATAAGTGATATTTTAAGGGAAAAACAGGGATTTCTATGAAAATAAGCGATATTTTAGGGGAAAAACAGGGATTTCTATGAAAATAAGCGATATTTCAGGGGAAAAACAGGGATTTCTATGAAAATAAGCGATATTTAAGGTTAAAAACAGGGATTTCTATGAAAATAAGCGAAATTTAATTGGAAAAACAGGCATTTCTATGAAAATAAGCGATATTTAAGGTTAAAAACAGGGATTTCGATGAAAATAAGCGATATTTAAGGTTAAAAACAGGGATTTCTATGAAAATAAGCAATATTTAATTGGAAAAACAGGCATTTCTATGAAAATAAGCGATATTTCAGGGGAAAAACAGGGATTTCTATGAAAATAAGCGATATTTAATGTTTAAAACAGGGATTTCTATGAAAATAAGCGATATTTAAGGGGAAAAACAGGGATTTCTATGGAAATAAGCGATATTTTAGGGGAAAAACAGGGATTTCGATGAAAATAAGCGATATTTAAGGTTAAAAACAGGGATTTCTATGAAAATAAGCGATATTTTAGGGGAAAAACAGGGATTTCTATGAAAATAAGCGATATTTTAGGGGAAAAACAGGGATTTGTATGAAAATAAGCGATATTTAATGTTAAAAACAGGGATTTCTATGAAAATAAGCGATATTTTAGGTTAAAAACAGGGATTTCCATGAAAATAAGCGATATTTTAAGGTTAAAAACGGGGATTTCTATGAAAATAAGCGATATTTTAGGGGAAAAACAGGGATTTCTATGAAAATAAGCGATATTTCATGGGAAAAACAGGGATTTCTATGAAAATAAGCGATATTTTAGGGGAAAAAACAGGGATTTCTATGAAAATAAGCGATATTTTAGGGGAAAAACAGGGATTTCCTTGAAAATAAGCGATATTTAAGGGGAAAAACAGGGATTTCTATGAAAATAAGCGATATTTTTGGGTTAAAAACAGGGATTTCTATGAAAATAAGCGATATTTCAGGGGAAAAACAGGGATTTCTATGAAAATCAGCGATATTTCAAAGGAAAAACAGAGATTTCTATGAAAATAAGCGATATTTTTGGGTTAAAAACAGGGATTTCTATGAAAATAAGCGATCTTTTAGGGGAAAAACAGGGATTTCTATGAAAATAAGCGATATTTAAGGGGAAAAACAGGGATTTCTATGAAAATAAGCGATATTTTAGGGGAAAAACAGGGATTTCTATGAAAATAAGCGATATTTTAGGTTAAAAACAGGGATTTCTATGAAAATAAGCGATATTTTAGGGGAAAAACAGGGATTTCTATGAAAATAAGTGATATTTTAGGGGAAAAACAGGGATTTCTATGAAAATCAGCGATATTTTAGGGGAAAAACAGGGATTTCTATGAAAATCAGCGATATTTTAGGGGAAAAACAGGGATTTCTATGAAAATCAGCGATATTTTAGGGGAAAAACAGGGATTTCTATGAAAATAAGTGATACATTAGGGGAAAAACAGGGATTTCTTTGAAAATAAGCGATATTTCAGGGGAAAAACAGGGATTTCTATGAAAATAAGCGATATTTAAGGGGAAAAACCGGGATTTCTATGAAAATAAGCGATATTTAATTGGAAAAAAAGGGATTTCTATGAAAATAAGCGATATTTCAGGGTTAAAAACAGGGATTTCTATGAAAATAAGCGATATTTTAGGGGAAAAACAGGGATTTCTATGAAAATAAGCGATATTTTATGTTAAAAACAGGGATTTCTATGAAAATAAGCGAGATTTTTGGGTTAAAAACAGGGATTTCTATGAAAATAAGCGACATTTTTGGGTTAAAAACAGGGATTTCTATGAAAATAAGTGATATTTTAGGGGAAAAACAGGGATTTCTATGAAAATAAGCGATATTTTAGGGGAAAAACAGGGATTTCCATGAAAATAAGCGATATTTAAGGTTAAAAACAGGGATTTCTATGAAAATAAGCGATATTTTAGGGGAAAACCAGGGATTTCTATGAAAATAAGCGATATTTTAGGGGAAAAACAGGGATTTCTATGAAAATAAGCGATATTTTAGGTTAAAAACAGGG
Organism: Lagopus muta; assembly: GCF_023343835.1. NCBI lineage: Eukaryota > Metazoa > Chordata > Aves > Galliformes > Phasianidae > Lagopus > Lagopus muta. The sequence goes on from NW_026040269.1 coordinate 154,634, forward strand.
ATTTCTATGAAAATAAGCGATATTTTAGGGGAAAAACAGGGATTTCTATGAAAATAAGTGATATTTTAGGGGAAAAACAGGGATTTCTATGAAAATAAGCGATATTTTAGGGGAAAAACAGGGATTTCTATGAAAATAAGTGATGTTTTAGGGGAAAAACAGGGATTTCTATGAAAATAAGTGATATTTTAGGGGAAAAACAGGGATTTCTATGAAAATAAGTGATACTTTAGGGGAAAAACAGGGATTTCTATGAAAATAAGCGATATTTTAGGGGAAAAACAGGGATTTCTATGAAAATAAGCGATATTTTAGGTTAAAAACAGGGATTTCTATGAAAATAAGTGATATTTTAGGTTAAAAACCGGGATTTCTATGAAAATAAGCGATATTTCAGGGGAAAAACAGGGATTTCTATGAAAATAAGTGATATTTTAGGGGAAAAACAGGGATTTCTATGAAAATAAGCGATATTTTAGGGGAAAAACAGGGATTTCTATGAAAATAAGCGATATTTAAGGTTAAAAACAGGGATTTCTATGAAAATAAGCGATATTTCAGGGGAAAAACAGGGATTTCTATGAAAATAAGCGATATTTAAGGTTAAAAACAGGGATTTCTATGAAAATAAGCGAAATTTAATTGGAAAAACAGGCATTTCTATGAAAATAAGCGATATTTAAGGTTAAAAACAGGGATTTCGATGAAAATAAGCGATATTTAAGGTTAAAAACAGGGATTTCTATGAAAATAAGCAATATTTAATTGGAAAAACAGGCATTTCTATGAAAATAAGCGATATTTCAGGGGAAAAACAGGGATTTCTATGAAAATAAGCGATATTTAATGTTTAAAACAGGGATTTCTATGAAAATAAGCGATATTTAAGGGGAAAAACAGGGATTTCTATGGAAATAAGCGATATTTTAGGGGAAAAACAGGGATTTCGATGAAAATAAGCGATATTTAAGGTTAAAAACAGGGATTTCTATGAAAATAAGCGATATTTTAGGGGAAAAACAGGGATTTCTATGAAAATAAGCGATATTTTAGGGGAAAAACAGGGATTTCTATGAAAATAAGCGATATTTAATGTTAAAAACAGGGATTTCTATGAAAATAAGCGATATTTTAGGTTAAAAACAGGGATTTCCATGAAAATAAGCGATATTTTAAGGTTAAAAACGGGGATTTCTATGAAAATAAGCGATATTTTAGGGGAAAAACAGGGATTTCTATGAAAATAAGCGATATTTCATGGGAAAAACAGGGATTTCTATGAAAATAAGCGATATTTTAGGGGAAAAAACAGGGATTTCTATGAAAATAAGCGATATTTTAGGGGAAAAACAGGGATTTCCTTGAAAATAAGCGATATTTAAGGGGAAAAACAGGGATTTCTATGAAAATAAGCGATATTTTTGGGTTAAAAACAGGGATTTCTATGAAAATAAGCGATATTTCAGGGGAAAAACAGGGATTTCTATGAAAATCAGCGATATTTCAAAGGAAAAACAGAGATTTCTATGAAAATAAGCGATATTTTTGGGTTAAAAACAGGGATTTCTATGAAAATAAGCGATCTTTTAGGGGAAAAACAGGGATTTCTATGAAAATAAGCGATATTTAAGGGGAAAAACAGGGATTTCTATGAAAATAAGCGATATTTTAGGGGAAAAACAGGGATTTCTATGAAAATAAGCGATATTTTAGGTTAAAAACAGGGATTTCTATGAAAATAAGCGATATTTTAGGGGAAAAACAGGGATTTCTATGAAAATAAGCGATATTTTAGGGGAAAAACAGGGATTTCTATGAAAATCAGCGATATTTTAGGGGAAAAACAGGGATTTCTATGAAAATCAGCGATATTTTAGGGGAAAAACAGGGATTTCTATGAAAATCAGCGATATTTTAGGGGAAAAACAGGGATTTCTATGAAAATAAGTGATACATTAGGGGAAAAACAGGGATTTCTTTGAAAATAAGCGATATTTTAGGGGAAAAACAGGGATTTCTATGAAAATAAGCGATATTTAAGGGGAAAAACAGGGATTTCTATGAAAATAAGCGATATTTTAGGGGAAAAAAAGGGATTTCTATGAAAATAAGCGATATTTCAGGGTTAAAAACAGGGATTTCTATGAAAATAAGCGATATTTTAGGGGAAAAACAGGGATTTCCATGAAAATAAGCGATATTTAAGGTTAAAAACAGGGATTTCTATGAAAATAAGCGATATTTTAGGGGAAAACCAGGGATTTCTATGAAAATAAGCGATATTTTAGGGGAAAAACAGGGATTTCTATGAAAATAAGCGATATTTTAGGTTAAAAACAGGGATTTCTATGAAAATAAGCGATATTTTAGGGGAAAAACAGGGATTTCCATGAAAATAAGCGATATTTAAGGTTAAAAACAGGGATTTCTATGAAAATAAGCGATATTTTAGGGGAAAACCAGGGATTTCTATGAAAATAAGCGATATTTTAGGGGAAAAACAGGGATTTCTATGAAAATAAGCGATATTTTAGGTTAAAAACAGGGATTTCTATGAAAATAAGCGATATTTTAGGGGAAAAACAGGGATTTCTATGAAAATAAGTGATATTTTAGGGGAAAAACAGGGATTTCTATGAAAATAAGCGATATTTTAGGGGAAAAACAGGGATTTCTATGAAAATAAGTGATGTTTTAGGGGAAAAACAGGGATTTCTATGAAAATAAGTGATATTTTAGGGGAAAAACAGGGATTTCTATGAAAATAAGTGATACTTTAGGGGAAAAACAGGGATTTCTATGAAAATAAGCGATATTTTAGGGGAAAAACAGGGATTTCTATGAAAATAAGCGATATTTTAGGTTAAAAACAGGGATTTCTATGAAAATAAGTGATATTTTAGGTTAAAAACCGGGATTTCTATGAAAATAAGCGATATTTCAGGGGAAAAACAGGGATTTCTATGAAAATAAGTGATATTTTAGGGGAAAAACAGGGATTTCTATGAAAATAAGCGATATTTTAGGGGAAAAACAGGGATTTCTATGAAAATAAGCGATATTTAAGGTTAAAAACAGGGATTTCTATGAAAATAAGCGATATTTCAGGGGAAAAACAGGGATTTCTATGAAAATAAGCGATATTTAAGGTTAAAAACAGGGATTTCTATGAAAATAAGCGAAATTTAATTGGAAAAACAGGCATTTCTATGAAAATAAGCGATATTTAAGGTTAAAAACAGGGATTTCGATGAAAATAAGCGATATTTAAGGTTAAAAACAGGGATTTCTATGAAAATAAGCAATATTTAATTGGAAAAACAGGGATTTCTATGAAAATAAGCGATATTTCAGGGGAAAAACAGGGATTTCTATGAAAATAAGCGATATTTAAGGGGAAAAACAGGGATTTCTATGGAAATAAGCGATATTTTAGGGGAAAAACAGGGATTTCGATGAAAATAAGCGATATTTAAGGTTAAAAACAGGGATTTCTATGAAAATAAGCGATATTTTAGGGGAAAAACAGGGATTTCTATGAAAATAAGCGATATTTTAGGGGAAAAACAGGGATTTGTATGAAAATAAGCGATATTTAATGTTAAAAACAGGGATTTCTATGAAAATAAGCGATATTTTAGGTTAAAAACAGGGATTTCCATGAAAATAAGCGATATTTTAAGGTTAAAAACGGGGATTTCTATGAAAATAAGCGATATTTTAGGGGAAAAACAGGGATTTCTATGAAAATAAGCGATATTTCATGGGAAAAACGGATTTCTATGAAAATAAGCGATATTTTAGGGGAAAAAACAGGGATTTCTATGAAAATAAGCGATATTTTAGGGGAAAAACAGGGATTTCCTTGAAAATAAGCGATATTTAAGGGGAAAAACAGGGATTTCTATGAAAATAAGCGATATTTTAGGTTAAAAACAGGGATTTCTATGAAAATAAGCGATATTTTAGGGGAAAAACAGGGATTTCTATGAAAATAAGTGATATTTTAGGGGAAAAACAGGGATTTCTATGAAAATAAGCAATATTTTAGGGGAAAAACAGGGATTTCTATGAAAATAAGTGATGTTTTAGGGGAAAAACAGGGATTTCTATGAAAATAAGTGATATTTTAGGGGAAAAACAGGGATTTCTATGAAAATAAGTGATACTTTAGGGGAAAAACAGGGATTTCTATGAAAATAAGCGATATTTTAGGGGAAAAACAGGGATTTCGATGAAAATAAGCGATATTTAAGGTTAAAAACAGGGATTTCTATGAAAATAAGTGATATTTTAGGTTAAAAACCGGGATTTCTATGAAAATAAGCGATATTTCAGGGGAAAAACAGGGATTTCTATGAAAATAAGTGATATTTTAGGGGAAAAACAGGGATTTCTATGAAAATAAGCGATATTTTAGGGGAAAAACAGGGATTTCTATGAAAATAAGCGATATTTAAGGTTAAAAACAGGGATTTCTATGAAAATAAGCGATATTTCAGGGGAAAAACAGGGATTTCTATGAAAATAAGCGATATTTAAGGTTAAAAACAGGGATTTCTATGAAAATAAGCGAAATTTAATTGGAAAAACAGGCATTTCTATGAAAATAAGCGATATTTAAGGTTAAAAACAGGGATTTCGATGAAAATAAGCGATATTTAAGGTTAAAAACAGGGATTTCTATGAAAATAAGCAATATTTAATTGGAAAAACAGGCATTTCTATGAAAATAAGCGATATTTCAGGGGAAAAACAGGGATTTCTATGAAAATAAGCGATATTTAATGTTTAAAACAGGGATTTCTATGAAAATAAGCGATATTTAAGGGGAAAAACAGGGATTTCTATGGAAATAAGCGATATTTTAGGGGAAAAACAGGGATTTCGATGAAAATAAGCGATATTTAACGTTAAAAACAGGGATTTCTATGAAAATAAGCGATATTTTAGGGGAAAAACAGGGATTTCTATGAAAATAAGCGATATTTTAGGGGAAAAACAGGGATTTGTATGAAAATAAGCGATATTTAATGTTAAAAACAGGGATTTCTATGAAAATAAGCGATATTTTAGGTTAAAAACAGGGATTTCCATGAAAATAAGCGATATTTTAAGGTTAAAAACGGGGATTTCTATGAAAATAAGCGATATTTTAGGGGAAAAACAGGGATTTCTATGAAAATAAGCGATATTTCATGGGAAAAACAGGGATTTCTATGAAAATAAGCGATATTTTAGGGGAAAAAACAGGGATTTCTATGAAAATAAGCGATATTTTAGGGGAAAAACAGGGATTTCCTTGAAAATAAGCGATATTTAAGGGGAAAAACAGGGATTTCTATGAAAATAAGCGATATTTTTGGGTTAAAAACAGGGATTTCTATGAAAATAAGCGATATTTCAGGGGAAAAACAGGGATTTCTATGAAAATCAGCGATATTTCAAAGGAAAAACAGAGATTTCTATGAAAATAAGCGATATTTTTGGGTTAAAAACAGGGATTTCTATGAAAATAAGCGATCTTTTAGGGGAAAAACAGGGATTTCTATGAAAATAAGCGATATTTAAGGGGAAAAACAGGGATTTCTATGAAAATAAGCGATATTTTAGGGGAAAAACAGGGATTTCTATGAAAATAAGCGATATTTTAGGTTAAAAACAGGGATTTCTATGAAAATAAGCGATATTTTAGGGGAAAAACAGGGATTTCTATGAAAATAAGTGATATTTTAGGGGAAAAACAGGGATTTCTATGAAAATCAGCGATATTTTAGGGGAAAAACAGGGATTTCTATGAAAATCAGCGATATTTTAGGGGAAAAACAGGGATTTCTATGAAAATCAGCGATATTTTAGGGGAAAAACAGGGATTTCTATGAAAATAAGTGATACATTAGGGGAAAAACAGGGATTTCTTTGAAAATAAGCGATATTTTAGGGGAAAAACAGGGATTTCTATGAAAATAAGCGATATTTAAGGGGAAAAACAGGGATTTCTATGAAAATAAGCGATATTTTAGGGGAAAAAAAGGGATTTCTATGAAAATAAGCGATATTTCAGGGTTAAAAACAGGGATTTCTATGAAAATAAGCGATATTTTAGGGGAAAAACAGGGATTTCTATGAAAATAAGCGATATTTTATGTTAAAAACAGGGATTTCTATGAAAATAAGCGAGATTTTTGGGTTAAAAACAGGGATTTCTATGAAAATAAGCGAGATTTTTGGGTTAAAAACAGGGATTTCTATGAAAATAAGTGATATTTTAGGGGAAAAACAGGGATTTCTATGAAAATAAGCGATATTTTAGGGGAAAAACAGGGATTTCCATGAAAATAAGCGATATTTAAGGTTAAAAACAGGGATTTCTATGAAAATAAGCGATATTTTAGGGGAAAACCAGGGATTTCTATGAAAATAAGCGATATTTTAGGGGAAAAACAGGGATTTCTATGAAAATAAGTGATATTTCAGGGGAAAAACAGGGATTTCTATGAAAATCAGCGATATTTTAGGGGAAAACCAGGGATTTCTATGAAAATAAGCGATATTTAAGGGGAAAAACAGGGATTTCTATGAAAATAAGCGATATTTAAGGTGAAAAACAGGGATTTCTATGAAAATAAGCGATATTTAAGGGGAAAAACAGGGATTTCTATGAAAATAAGCGATATTTTAGGTTAAAATCAGGGATTTCTATGAAAATAAGCGATATTTTAGGGGAAAAACAGGGATTTCTATGAAAATAAGCGATATTTAAGGTGAAAAACAGGGATTTCTATGAAAATAAGTGATATTTTAGGGGAAAAACAGGGATTTCTATGAAAATAAGCGATATTTTAGGTTAAAATCAGGGATTTCTATGAAAATAAGCGATATTTTAGGGGAAAAACAGGGATTTCTATGAAAATAAGCGATATTTTAGGGTTAAAAACAGGGATTTCTATGAAAATAAGCGATATTTTAGGGGAAAAACAGGGATTTCTATGAAAATAAGTGATATTTTAGGGGAAAAACAGGGATTTCTATGAAAATAAGTGATACTTTAGGGGAAAAACAGGGATTTCTATGAAAATAAGCGATATTTTAGGGGAAAAACAGGGATTTCTATGAAAATAAGCGATATTTTAGGGGAAAAACAGGGATTTCTATGAAAATAAGCGATATTTTAGGTTAAAAACCGGGATTTCTATGAAAATAAGCGATATTTCAGGGGAAAAACAGGGATTTCTATGAAAATAAGTGATATTTTAGAGGAAAAACAGGGATTTCTATGAAAATAAGCGATATTTTAGGGGAAAAACAGGGATTTCTATGAAAATAAGCGATATTTTAGGGGAAAAACAGGGATTTCTATGAAAATCAGCGATATTTTAGGGGAAAAACAGGGATTTCTATGAAAATAAGCGATATTTAAGGTTAAAAACAGGGATTTCTATGAAAATAAGCGATATTTAATTGGAAAAACAGGCATTTCTATGAAAATAAGCGATATTTTAGGGGAAAAAACAGGGATTTCGATGAAAATAAGCGATATTTAAGGTTAAAAACAGGGATTTCTATGAAAATAAGCAATATTTAAGGGGAAAAACAGGGATTTCTATGAAAATAAGCGATATTTCAGGGGAAAAACAGGGATTTCTATGAAAATAAGCGATATTTAATGTTTAAAACAGGGATTTCTATGAAAATAAGCGATATTTTAGGGGAAAAACAGGGATTTCTATGGAAATAAGCGATATTTTAGGGGAAAAACAGGGATTTCGATGAAAATAAGCGATATTTAAGGTTAAAAAACAGGGATTTCTATGAAAATAAGCGATATTTTAGGGGAAAAACAGGGATTTCTATGAAAATAAGCGATATTTTAGCTGAAAAACAGGGATTTCTATGAAAATAAGCGATATTTTAGCTGAAAAACAGGGATTTCTGTGAAAATAAGCGATATTTTAGGGGAAAAACAGGGATTTCTATGAAAATAAGCGATATTTTAGGGGAAAAACAGGGATTTCTATGAAAATAAGCGATATTTAAGGGGAAAAAACAGGGATTTCTATGAAAATAAGCGATATTTTAGGGGAAAAACAGGGATTTCTATGAAAATAAGCGATATTTTAGGGTTAAATACAGGGATTTCTATGAAAATAAGCGATATTTTAGGGGAAAAACAGGGATTTTGATGAAAATAAGCGATATTTTAGGGGAAAAACAGGGATTTCTATGAAAATAAGCGATATTTTAGGGGAAAAACAGGGATTTCTATGAAAATCAGCGATATTTCAAAGGAAAAACAGGGATTTCTATGAAAATAAGCGATATTTTTGGGTTAAAAACAGGGATTTCTATGAAAATAAGCGATATTTTAGGGGAAAACCAGGGATTTCTATGAAAATAAGCGATATTTTAGGGGAAAAACAGGGATTTCTATGAAAATAAGCGATATTTTAGGGGAAAAACAGGGATTTCTATGAAAATAAGCGATATTTTAGGTTAAAAACAGGGATTTCTATGAAAATAAGCGATATTTTAGGGTTAAAAACAGGGATTTCTATGAAAATAAGCGATATTTTAGGGGAAAAACAGGGATTTCTATGAAAATAAGTGATATTTTAGGGGAAAAACAGGGATTTCTATGAAAATAAGCGATATTTTAGGGGAAAAACAGGGATTTCTATGAAAATAAGCGATATTTTAGGTTAAAAACAGGGATTTCTATGAAAATAAGCGATATTTTAGGGGAAAAACAGGGATTTCTATGAAAATAAGTGATATTTTAGGGGAAAAACAGGGATTTCTATGAAAATCAGCGATATTTTAGGGGAAAAAACAGGGATTTCTATGAAAATCAGCGATATTTTAGGAGAAAAACAGGGATTTCTATGAAAATCAGCGATATTTTAGGGGAAAAACAGGGATTTCTATGAAAATAAGTGATAATTTAGGGGAAAAACAGGGATTTCCATGAAAATAAGCGATATTTTAAGGTTAAAAACGGGGATTTCTATGAAAATAAGCGATATTTTAGGGGAAAAACAGGGATTTCGATGAAAATAAGCGATATTTTATGTTAAAAACAGGGATTTCTATGAAAATAAGCGAGATTTTTGGGTTAAAAACAGGGATTTCTATGAAAATAAGCGAGATTTTTGGGTTAAAAACAGGGATTTCTATGAAAATAAGTGATATTTTAGGGGAAAAACAGGGATTTCTATGAAAATAAGCGATATTTTAGGGGAAAAACAGGGATTTCCATGAAAATAAGCGATATTTAAGGTTAAAAACAGGGATTTCTATGAAAATAAGCGATATTTTAGGGGAAAACCAGGGATTTCTATGAAAATAAGCGATATTTTAGGGGAAAAACAGGGATTTCTATGAAAATAAGTGATATTTTAGGGGAAAAACAGGGATTTCTATGAAAATCAGCGATATTTTAGGGGAAAACCAGGGATTTCTATGAAAATAAGTGATATTTTAAGGGAAAAACAGGGATTTCTATGAAAATAAGCGATATTTAAGGTGAAAAACAGGGATTTCTATGAAAATAAGCGATATTTAAGGGGAAAAACAGGGATTTCTATGAAAATAAGCGATATTTTAGGTTAAAATCAGGGATTTCTATGAAAATAAGCGATATTTTAGGGGAAAAAACAGGGATTTCGATGAAAATAAGCGATATTTAAGGTTAAAAACAGGGATTTCTATGAAAATAAGCGATATTTTAGGGGAAAAAACAGGGATTTCTATGAAAATAAGCGATATTTTAGGGGAAAAACAGGGATTTCTATGAAAATAAGCGATATTTTAGGTTAAAAACAGGGATTTCTATGAAAATAAGCGATATTTTAGGGTTAAAAACAGGGATTTCTATGAAAATAAGCGATATTTTAGGGGAAAAACAGGGATTTCTATGAAAATAAGTGATATTTTAGGGGAAAAACAGGGATTTCTATGAAAATAAGCGATATTTTAGGTTAAAAACAGGGATTTCTATGAAAATAAGCGATATTTTAGGGGAAAAACAGGGATTTGTATGAAAATAAGCGATATTTTAGGGGAAAAACAGGGATTTCTATGAAAATAAGCGATATTTTAGGTTAAAAACAGGGATTTCTATGAAAATAAGCGATATTTTAGGGTTAAAAACAGGGATTTCTATGAAAATAAGCGATATTTTAGGGGAAAAACTAGGATTTCTATGAAAATAAGTGATATTTTAGGGGAAAAACAGGGATTTCTATGAAAATAAGTGATACTTTAGGGGAAAAACAGGGATTTCTATGAAAATAAGCGATATTTCAGGGGAAAAAACAGGGATTTCTATGAAAATAAGTGATATTTTAGGGGAAAAACAGGGATTTCTATGAAAATAAGCGATATTTTTGGGGAAAAACAGGGATTTCTATGAAAATAAGCGATATTTTAGGGGAAAAACAGGGATTTCCTTGAAAATAAGCGATATTTAAGGGGAAAAACAGGGATTTCTATGAAAATAAGTGATATTTTTGGGTTAAAAACAGGGATTTCTATGAAAATAAGCGATATTTCAGGGGAAAAACAGGGATTTCTATGAAAATCAGCGATATTTCAAAGGAAAAACAGGGATTTCTATGAAAATAAGCGATATTTTTGGGTTAAAAACAGGGATTTCTATGAAAATAAGCGATATTTAAGGGGAAAAACAGGGATTTCTATGAAAATAAGCGATATTTTAGGGGAAAAACAGGGATTTGTATGAAAATAAGCGATATTTTAGGGGAAAAACAGGGATTTCTATGAAAATAAGCGATATTTTAGGGGAAAAACAGGGATTTCTATGAAAATAAGCGATATTTTAGGTTAAAAACAGGGATTTCTATGAAAATAAGCGATATTTTAGGGGAAAAACAGGGATTTCTATGAAAATAAGTGATATTTTAGGGGAAAAACAGGGATTTCGATGAAAATAAGCGATATTTTAGGGGAAAAACAGGGATTTCTATGAAAATAAGCGATATTTTAGGGGAAAAACAGGGATTTCTATGAAAATAAGCGATATTTTAGGGGAAAAAACAGGGATTTCTATGAAAATAAGTGATATTTTAGGGGAAAAACAGGGATTTCTATGAAAATCAGCGATATTTTAGGGGAAAAACAGGGATTTCTATGAAAATCAGCGATATTTTAGGAGAAAAACAGGGATTTCTATGAAAATCAGCGATATTTTAGGGGAAAAACAGGGATTTCTATGAAAATAAGTGATACATTAGGGGAAAAACAGGGATTTCTTTGAAAATAAGCGATATTTTAGGGGAAAAACTGGGATTTCTATGAAAATAAGCGATATTTTAGGGGAAAAACAGGGATTTCGATGAAAATAAGCGATATTGTAGTTGGAAAACAGGGATTTCTATGAAAATAAGCAATATTTCAGGGTTAAAAACAGGGATTTCTATGAAAATAAGCGATATTTTAGGGGAAAAAACAGGGATTTCTATGAAAATAAGCGATATTTTATGTTAAAAACAGGGATTTCTATGAAAATAAGCGAGATTTTTGGGTTAAAAACAGGGATTTCTATGAAAATAAGCGAGATTTTTGGGTTAAAAACAGGGATTTCTATGAAAATAAGTGATATTTTAGGGGAAAAAACAGGGATTTCTATGAAAATAAGCGATATTTTAGGGGAAAAACAGGGATTTCTATGAAAATAAGTGATATTTTAGGGGAAAAACAGGGATTTCTATGAAAATCAGCGATATTTTAGGGGAAAACCAGGGATTTCTATGAAAATAAGTGATATTTTAAGGGAAAAAAAAGGGATTTCTATGAAAATAAGCGATATTTAAGGTGAAAAACAGGGATTTCTATGAAAATAAGCGATATTTAAGGGGAAAAACAGGGATTTCTATGAAAATAAGCGATATTTTAGGTTAAAATCAGGGATTTCTATGAAAATAAGCGATATTTTAGGGGAAAAACAGGGATTTCTATGAAAATAAGCGATATTTAAGGTGAAAAACAGGGATTTCTATGAAAATAAGCGATATTTAAGGGGAAAAACAGGGATTTCTATGAAAATAAGCGATATTTTAGGGGAAAAACAGGGATTTCTATGAAAATAAGCGATATTTTAGGTTAAAAACAGGGATTTCTATGAAAATAAGCGATATTTTAGGGTTAAAAACAGGGATTTCTATGAAAATAAGCGATATTTTAGGGGAAAAAACAGGGATTTCTATGAAAATAAGTGATATTTTAGGGGAAAAACAGGGATTTCTATGAAAATAAGTGATACTTTAGGGGAAAAACAGGGATTTCTATGAAAATAAGCGATATTTTAGGGGAAAAACAGGGATTTCTATGAAAATAAGCGATATTTTAGGGGAAAAACAGGGATTTCTATGAAAATAAGCGATATTTTAGGTTAAAAACAGGGATTTCTATGAAAATAAGCGATATTTTAGGGTTAAAAACAGGGATTTCTATGAAAATAAGCGATATTTTAGGGGAAAAAACTAGGATTTCTATGAAAATAAGTGATATTTTAGGGGAAAAAACAGGGATTTCTATGAAAATAAGCGATATTTCAGGGGAAAAAACAGGGATTTCTATGAAAATAAGTGATATTTTAGGGGAAAAACAGGGATTTCTATGAAAATAAGCGATATTTTTGGTTAAAAACAGGGATTTCTATGAAAATAAGCGATATTTAAGGGGAAAAACAGGGATTTCTATGAAAATAAGCGATATTTTAGGGGAAAAAACAGGGATTTCGATGAAAATAAGCGATATTTAAGGTTAAAAACAGGGATTTCTATGAAAATAAGCAATATTTAATTGGAAAAACAGGCATTTCTATGAAAATAAGCGATATTTCAGGGGAAAAACAGGGATTTCTATGAAAATAAGCGATATTTAATGTTTTAAAACAGGGATTTCTATGAAAATAAGCGATATTTAAGGGGAAAAAACAGGGATTTCTATGGAAATAAGCGATATTTTAGGGGAAAAAACAGGGATTTCGATGAAAATAAGCGATATTTAAGGGGAAAAACAGGGATTTCTATGAAAATAAGCGATATTTTAGGGGAAAAAACAGGGATTTCTATGAAAATAAGCGATATTTTAGGGGAAAAAACAGGGATTTCTATGAAAATAAGCGATATTTAAGGTTAAAAACAGGGATTTCTATGAAAATAAGCGATATTTTAGGTTAAAAACCGGGATTTCCATGAAAATAAGCGATATTTTAAGGTTAAAAACGGGGATTTCTATGAAAATAAGCGATATTTTAGGGGAAAAAACAGGGATTTCTATGAAAATAAGCGATATTTCATGGGAAAAACAGGGATTTCTATGAAAATAAGCGATATTTTAGGGGAAAAAACAGGGATTTCTATGAAAATAAGCGATATTTTAGGGGAAAAACAGGGATTTCCTTGAAAATAAGCGATATTTAAGGGGAAAAACAGGGATTTCTATGAAAATCAGCGATATTTAAGGTTAAAAACAGGGATTTCTATGAAAATAAGCGATATTTCAGGGGAAAAACAGGGATTTCTATGAAAATCAGCGATATTTCAAAGGAAAAACAGGGATTTCTATGAAAATAAGCGATATTTTTGGGGTTAAAAACAGGGATTTCTATGAAAATAAGCGATATTTAAGGGGAAAAACAGGGATTTCTATGAAAATAAGCGATATTTTAGGTTAAAAACAGGGATTTCTATGAAAATAAGCGATATTTTAGGGGAAAAACAGGGATTTCTATGAAAATAAGCGATATTTTAGGGGAAAAACAGGGATTTCTATGAAAATAAGCGATATTTTAGGGGAAAAAACAGGGATTTCTATGAAAATAAGTGATATTTTAGGGGAAAAACAGGGATTTCTATGAAAATAAGTGATATTTTAGGGGAAAAACAGGGATTTCTATGAAAATAAGCGATATTTTAGGGGAAAAACAGGGATTTCTATGAAAATAAGTGATATTTTAGGGGAAAAAACAGGGATTTCCATGAAAATAAGTGATATTTTAGGGGAAAAAACAGGGATTTCTATGAAAATAAGCGATATTTTAGGGGAAAAAACAGGGATTTCTATGAAAATAAGCGATATTTTAGGTTAAAAACAGGGATTTCTATGAAAATAAGCGATATTTTAGGTTAAAAACCGGGATTTCTACGAAAATAAGCGATATTTTTGGGGAAAAACAGGGATTTCTATGAAAATAAGCGATATTTTACGGGAAAAAACAGGGATTTCTATGAAAATCAGCGATATTTTAGGAGAAAAACAGGGATTTCTATGAAAATAAGCGATATTTAAGGTTAAAAAACAGGGATTTCTATGAAAATAAGCGATATTTCAGGGGAAAAACAGGGATTTCTATGAAAATAAGCGATATTTTAGGTTAAAAACAGGGATTTCTATGAAAATAAGCGATATTTAATTGGAAAAACAGGCATTTCTATGAAAATAAGCGATATTTAAGGTTAAAAACAGGGATTTCGATGAAAATAAGCGATATTTAAGGTTAAAAACAGGGATTTCTATGAAAATAAGCGATATTTTAGGGGAAAAAACAGGGATTTCTATGAAAATAAGCGATATTTAAGGGGAAAAAACAGGGATTTGTATGAAAATAAGCGATATGTAATGTTAAAAACAGGGATTTCTATGAAAATAAGCGATATTTTAGGTTAAAAACAGGGATTTCCATGAAAATAAGCGATATTTTAAGGTTAAAAACGGGGATTTCTATGAAAATAAGCGATATTTTAGGGGAAAAACAGGGATTTCTATGAAAATAAGCGATATTTCATGGGAAAAACAGGGATTTCTATGAAAATAAGCGATATTTTAGGGGAAAAAAACAGGGATTTCTATGAAAATAAGCGATATTTTAGGGGAAGAAACAGGGATTTCCTTGAAAATAAGCGATATTTTAGGGGAAAAACAGGGATTTCTATGAAAATAAGCGATATTTTAGGGGAAAAACAGGGATTTCTATGAAAATAAGCGATATTTAAGGGGAAAAACAGGGATTTCTATGAAAATAAGCGATATTTTTGGGTTAAAAACAGGGATTTCTATGAAAATAAGCGATATTTCAAAGGAAAAACAGGGATTTCTATGAAAATAAGCGATATTTCAAAGGAAAAAACAGGGATTTCTATGAAAATAAGCGATATTTTTGGGTTAAAAACAGGGATTTCTATGAAAATAAGCGATCTTTTAGGGGAAAAAACAGGGATTTCTATGAAAATAAGCGATATTTAAGGGGAAAAACAGGGATTTCTATGAAAATAAGCGATATTTTAGGGGAAAAACAGGGATTTCTATGAAAATAAGCGATATTTTAGGTTAAAAACAGGGATTTCTATGAAAATAAGCGATATTTTAGGGGAAAAACAGGGATTTCTATGAAAATAAGTGATATTTTAGGGGAAAAACAGGGATTTCTATGAAAATCAGCGATATTTCAGGGGAAAAAACAGGGATTTCTATGAAAATCAGCAATATTTTAGGGGAAAAAACAGGGATTTCTATGAAAATCAGCGATATTTTAGGGGAAAAAACAGGGATTTCTATGAAAATAAGCGATATTTTAGGGGAAAAACAGGGATTTCTTTGAAAATAAGCGATATTTTAGGGGAAAAACAGGGATTTCTATGAAAATAAGCGATATTTAAGGGGAAAAAACAGGGATTTCTATGAAAATAAGCGATATTTTAGGGGAAAAAAAGGGATTTCTATGAAAATAAGCGATATTTCAGGGTTAAAAACAGGGATTTCTATGAAAATAAGCGATATTTTAGGGGAAAAAACAGGGATTTCTATGAAAATAAGCGATATTTTATATTAAAAACAGGGATTTCTATGAAAATAAGCGAGATTTTTGGGTTAAAAACAGGGATTTCTATGAAAATAAGTGATATTTTAGGGGAAAAAACAGGGATTTCTATGAAAATAAGCGATATTTTAGGGGAAAAAACAGGGATTTCCATGAAAATAAGCGATATTTAAGGTTAAAAACAGGGATTTCTATGAAAATAAGCGATATTTTAGGGGGGAAAACCAGGGATTTCTATGAAAATAAGCGATATTTTAGGGGAAAAAACAGGGATTTCTATGAAAATAAGTGATATTTTAGGGGAAAAAACAGGGATTTCTATGAAAATCAGCGATATTTTAGGGGAAAACCAGGGATTTCTATGAAAATAAGTGATATTTTACGGGAAAAAACAGGGATTTCTATGAAAATAAGCGATATTTTAGGGGAAAAAACAGGGATTTCTATGAAAATAAGCGATATTTTAGGGGAAAAAACAGGGATTTCTATGAAAATAAGCGATATTTTAGGGGAAAAAACGGATTTCTATGAAAATAAGCGAGATTTTTGGGTTAAAAACAGGGATTTCTATGAAAATAAGCGATATTTCAGGGGAAAAAACAGGGATTTCTATGAAAATAAACGATATTTTAGGGGAAAAACAGGGATTTCTATGGAAATAAGCGATATTTCAGGGGAAAAACAGGGATTTCTATGAAAATCAGCGATATTTCAGGGGGAAAAACAGGGATTTCTATGAAAATAAGCGATATTTCAGGGGAAAAAACAGGGATTTCTATGAAAATAAGCGATATTTTAGGGGAAAAACAGGGATTTTCTATGAAAATAAGCGATATTTTAGGGGAAAAACTGGGATTTCTATGAAAATAAGCGATATTTAATGTTAAAAACAGGGATTTCTATGAAAATAAGCGATATTTTAGGGGAAAAAACAGGGGATTTCTATGAAAATAAGCGATATTTTAGGGGAAAAAACTGGGATTTCTATGAAAATAAGCGATATTTTAGGGGAAAAAACAGGGATTTCTATGAAAATAAGCGATATTTAAGGGGAAAAAACAGGGATTTCTATGAAAATAAGCGATATTTTAGGTTAAAAACAGGGATTTCTATGAAAATCAGCGATATTTTAGGGGAAAAACAGGGATTTCTATGAAAATCAGCGATATTTTAGGTTAAAAAACAGGGATTTCTATGAAAATAAGCGATATTTTAGGGGAAAAACAGGGATTTCTATGAAAATAAGCGATATTTTAGGTTAAAAACAGGGATTTCTATGAAAGTTATAAAAACAGGGATTTCTATGAAAATAAGCGATATTTAAGGGGAAAAACAGGGATTTCTATGAAAATAAGCGATATTTTAGGGGGAAGAAAACAGGGATTTCTATGAAAATAAGCGATATTTAAGGGAAAAACAGGGATTTCTATGAAAATAAGCGATATTTTAGGGTTTAAAAACAGGGATTTCTATGAAAATAAGCGATATTTTAGGGTAAAAAACAGGGATTTCTATGAAAATAAGCGATATTTTAGGGGAAAAAACAGGGATTTCTATGAAAATAAGCGATATTTTAGGGGAAAAAACAGGGATTTCTATGAAAATAAGCGATATTTTAGGGGAAAAACAGGGATTTCTATGAAAATAAGCGATATTTTAGGGGAAAAACAGGGATTTCTATGAAAATAAGCGATATTTTAGGGAAAAACAGGGATTTCTATGAAAATAAGCGATATTTTTAGGGGAAAAACAGGGATTTCTATGAAAATAAGCGATATTTAGGGAAAAACAGGGGATTTCTAATGAAAATAAGCGATATATTAGGGAAAAACAGTGATTTCTATGAAAATAAGCGATATTTTAGGGGAAAAACAGGGGATTTCTATGAAAATAAGCGATATTTTAGGGAAAAACAGGGATTTTCTATGAAAATAAGCGATATTTTTGGGAAAAACAGGGATTTCTATGAAAATAAGCGATATTTTAGGGGAAAAAACAGGGATTTCTATGAAAATAAGCGATATTTTAGGGGAAAAAACAGGGATTTCTATGAAAATAAGCGATATTTTAGGGGAAAAACAGGGATTTCTATGAAAATAAGCGATATTTTAGGTTAAAAACAGGGATTTCGATGAAAATAAGCGATATTTAAGGTTAAAAACAGGGAATTTCTATGAAAATAAGCGATATTTTAGGGTTAAAAAACAGGGATTTGTATGAAAATAAGCGATATTTTAGGGGAAAAACACGGATTTCTATGAAAATAAGCGATATTTTAGGGAAAAACAGGGATTTCTATGAAAATAAGCGATATTTTAGAGGGAAAGAAAAACAGGGATTTCTATGAAAATAAGCGATATTTTAGGGGGAAAAAACAGGGATTTCTATGAAAATAAGTGATATTTTAGGGTTAAAAACAGGGATTTCTATGAAAATAAGCGATATTTAAGGGGAAAAAACAGGGATTTCTATGAAAATAAGCGATATTTTAGGGGAAAAACAGGGATTTCTATGAAAATAAGCGATATTTTAGGGGAAAAAACAGGGATTTCTATGAAAATAAGCGATATTTAGGTTAAAAACAGGGATTTCTATGAAAATAAGCGATATTTAAGGTAAAAACAGGGATTTCTATGAAAATAAGCGATATTTTAGGGGAAAAAACAGGGATTTCTATGAAAATAAGCGATATTTAAGGGTAAAAAAAAAACAGGGATTTCTATGAAAATAAGCGATATTTTAGGGTTAAAAACAGGATTTCTATGAAAATAAGCGATATTTAAGGTTAAAAACAGGGATTTCTATGAAAATAAGCGATATTTAAGGGAAGAAAAACAGGGATTTCTATGAAAATAAGCGATATTTTAGGTTAAAAACAGGGATTTCTATGAAAATAAGCGATATTTTAGGAGAAAAACAGGGATTTCTATGAAAATAAGCGATATTTAAGGGTTAAAACAGGATTTCGATGAAAATAAGCGATATTTTAGGGGAAAAAACAGGGATTTGTATGAAAATAAGCGATATTTAATGTTAAAAACAGGGATTTCTATGAAAATAAGCGATATTTAAGGGGAAAAACAGGGATTTTGATGAAAATAAGCGATATTTTAGGGGAAAAACAGGGATTTCTATGAAAATAAGCGATATTTAAGGTTTAAAAACAGGGATTTGTATGAAAATAAGCGATATTTTAGGGGAAAAACAGGGATTTCTATGAAAATCAGCGATATTTTAGGTTAAAAACAGGGATTTCTATGAAAATAAGCGATATTTTAGGGGAAAAACAGGGATTTCTATGAAAATAAGCGATATTTTACGGGAAAAACAGGGATTTCTATGAAAATAAGCGATATTTTAGGGGAAAAACAGGGATTTCTATGAAAATAAGCGATATTTTAGGGGAAAAACAGGGATTTCTATGAAAATAAGCGATATTTTAGGGGAAAAAACAGGGATTTCTATGAAAATAAGTGATATTTAATGTGAAAAACTGGGATTTCTATGAAAATAAGCGATATTTAAGGTTAAAAACAGGGATTTCCATGAAAATAAGTGATATTTTAGGGGAAAAACAGTGATTTCTATGAAAATAAGCGATATTTTAGGGTTAAATACAGGGATTTCTATGAAAATAAGCGATATTTAAGGTTAAAAACAGGGATTTCGATGAAAATAAGCGATATTTTAGGGGAAAAACAGGGATTTCTATGAAAATAAGCGATATTTTAGGGGAAAAACAGGGATTTCTATGAAAATAAGCGATATTTTAGGGGAAAAACAGGGATTTCTATGAAAATAAGCGATATTTTAGGTTAAAAACAGGGATTTCTATGAAAACAAGCGATATTTTAGGGTTAAAAACAGGGATTTCTATGAAAATAAGCGATATTTTAGGGTTAAAAACAGGGATTTCTATGAAAATAAGCGATATTTTAGGGGAAAAAACAGGGATTTCTATGAAAATAAGCGATATTTTAGGTTAAAAACAGGGATTTCTATGAAAATAGGCGATATTTCAGGGGAAAAACAGGGATTTCTATGAAAATAAGCAATATTTTAGGGGAAAAAACAGGGATTTCTGTGAAAATAAGCGATATTTTAGGGGAAAAACAGGGATTTCTATGAAAATAAGCGATATTTAAGGGGAAAAACAGGGATTTCTATGAAAATAAGCGATATTTTAGGGGAAAAACAGGGATTTCTATGAAAATAAGCGATATTTTAGGGGAAAAACAGGGATTTCTATGAAAATAAGCGATATTTTAGGGGAAAAACAGGGATTTTGATGAAAATAAGCGATATTTTAGGGGAAAAACAGGGATTTCTATGAAAATAAGCGATATTTTAGGGGAAAAACAGGGATTTCTATGAAAATAAGCGATATTTTAGGTTAAAAACAGGGATTTCTATGAAAATAAGCGATATTTTTGGGAAAAACAGGGATTTCTATGAAAATAAGCGATATTTTAGGGGAAAAACAGGGATTTCTATGAAAATAAGCGATATTTTAGGGGAAAAACAGGGATTTCTATGAAAATAAGCGATATTTTAGGGGAAAAACAGGGATTTCTATGAAAATAAGCGATATTTTAGGGTTAAAAACAGGGATTTCTATGAAAATAAGCGATATTTTAGGGGAAAAACAGGGATTTCTATGAAAATAAGCGATATTTAAGGTTAAAAACAGGGATTTCGATGAAAATAAGCGATATTTTAGGGGAAAAACAGGGATTTCTATGAAAATAAGCGATATTTTAGGGGAAAAAATGGGGATTTCTATGAAAATAAGCGATATTTAATGTTAAAAACAGGGATTTCTATGAAAATAGGCGATATTTCAGGGGAAAAACAGGGATTTCTATGAAAATAAGCAATATTTTAGGGGAAAAAACAGGGATTTCTGTGAAAATAAGCGATATTTTAGGGGAAAAACAGAGGGATTTCTATGAAAATAAGCGATATTTAAGGGGAAAAACAGGGATTTCTATGAAAATAAGCGATATTTTAGGGGAAAAACAGGGATTTCTATGAAAATAAGCGATATTTTAGGGGAAAAAACAGGGATTTCTATGAAAATAAGCGATATTTTAGGGGAAAAACAGGGACTTCTATGAAAATAAGCGATATTTTAGCGGAAAAACAGGGATTTCTATGAAAATAAGCGATATTTTAGGGGAAAAACAGGGATTTCTATGAAAATAAGCGATATTTTAGGGGAAAAACAGGGATTTTGATGAAAATAAGCGATATTTTAGGGGAAAAAACAGGGATTTCTATGAAAATAAGCGATATTTTAGGGGAAAAACAGGGATTTTGATGAAAATAAGCGATATTTTAGGGTAAAAACAGGGATTTCTATGAAAATAAGCGATATTTTAGGGGAAAAAACAGGGATTTCGATGAAAATAAGCGATATTTTAGGGGAAAAACAGGGATTTCTATGAAAATAAGCGATATTTTACGGGAAAAAAAAGGGATTTCTATGAAAATAAGCGATATTTTAGGTTAAAAACAGGGATTTCTATGAAAATAAGCGATATTTAAGGTTAAAAACAGGGATTTCTATGAAAATAAGCGATATTTTAGGGTTAATAACAGGGATTTCTATGAAAATAAGCGATATTTTAGGGGAAAAACACGGATTTCTATGAAAATAAGCGATATTTTAGGGGAAAAAACAGGGATTTTGATGAAAATAAGCGATATTTTAGGGGAAAAAACAGGGATTTCTATGAAAATAAGCGATATTTTAGGGGAAAAACAGGGATTTCTATGAAAATAAGCGATATTTTAGGGGAAAAACAGGGATTTCTGTGAAAATAAGCGATATTTTAGGGGAAAAAACAGGGATTTCTATGAAAATAAGCGATATTTAATGTGAAAAACTGGGATTTCTATGAAAATAAGTGATATTTAATGTGAAAAACAGGGATTTCTATGAAAATAAGCGATATTTAAGGTTAAAAACAGGGATTTCCATGAAAATAAGTGATATTTTAGGGGAAAAACAGTGATTTCTATGAAAATAAGCGATATTTTAGGGTTAAATACAGGGATTTCTATGAAAATAAGCGATATTTAAGGTTAAAAACAGGGATTTCGATGAAAATAAGCGATATTTTAGGGGAAAAACAGGGATTTCTATGAAAATAAGCGATATTTTAGGGGAAAAACAGGGATTTCTATGAAAATAAGCGATATTTTAGGGGAAAAACAGGGATTTCTATGAAAATAAGCGATATTTTAGGTTAAAAACAGGGATTTCTATGAAAATAAGCGATATTTTAGGGTTAAAAACAGGGATTTCTATGAAAATAAGCGATATTTTAGGGTTAAAAACAGGGATTTCTATGAAAATAAGCGATATTTTAGGGGAAAAACAGGGATTTCTATGAAAATAAGCGATATTTTAGGGGAAAAACAGGGATTTGTATGAAAATAAGCGATATTTTAGGGGAAAAAACAGGGATTTCTATGAAAATAAGCGATATTTTAGGGGAAAAAAATGGGGATTTCTATGAAAATAAGCGATATTTTAGGTTAAAAACAGGGATTTCTATGAAAATAGGCGATATTTCAGGGGAAAAACAGGGATTTCTATGAAAATAAGCAATATTTTAGGGGAAAAACAGGGATTTCTGTGAAAATAAGCGATATTTTAGGTTAAAAACAGGGATTTCTATGAAAATAAGCGATATTTAAGGGGAAAAACAGGGATTTCTATGAAAATAAGCGATATTTTAGGGGAAAAACAGGGATTTCTATGAAAATAAGCGATATTTTAGGGGAAAAACAGGGATTTCTATGAAAATAAGCGATATTTTAGGGGAAAAACAGGGATTTTGATGAAAATAAGCGATATTTTAGGGGAAAAACAGGGATTTCTATGAAAATAAGCGATATTTTAGGGGAAAAACAGGGATTTCTATGAAAATAAGCGATATTTTAGGTTAAAAACAGGGATTTCTATGAAAATAAGCGATATTTTTGGGAAAAACAGGGATTTCTATGAAAATAAGCGATATTTTAGGGGAAAAACAGGGATTTCTATGAAAATAAGCGATATTTTAGGGGAAAAACAGGGATTTCTATGAAAATAAGCGATATTTTTGGGAAAAACAGGGATTTCTATGAAAATAAGCGATATTTTAGGGTTAAAAACAGGGATTTCTATGAAAATAAGCGATATTTTAGGGGAAAAACAGGGATTTCTATGAAAATAAGCGATATTTAAGGTTAAAAACAGGGATTTCGATGAAAATAAGCGATATTTTAGGGGAAAAACAGGGATTTCTATGAAAATAAGCGATATTTTAGGGGAAAAAATGGGGATTTCTATGAAAATAAGCGATATTTTAGGTTAAAAACAGGGATTTCTATGAAAATAGGCGATATTTCAGGGGAAAAACAGGGATTTCTATGAAAATAAGCAATATTTTAGGGGAAAAACAGGGATTTCTGTGAAAATAAGCGATATTTTACGGGAAAAACAGGGATTTCTATGAAAATAAGCGATATTTAAGGGGAAAAACAGGGATTTCTATGAAAATAAGCGATATTTTAGGGGAAAAACAGGGATTTCTATGAAAATAAGCGATATTTTAGGGGAAAAACAGGGATTTCTATGAAAATAAGCGATATTTTAGGGGAAAAACAGGGACTTCTATGAAAATAAGCGATATTTTAGCGGAAAAACAGGGATTTCTATGAAAATAAGCGATATTTTAGGGGAAAAACAGGGATTTCTATGAAAATAAGCGATATTTTAGGGGAAAAACAGGGATTTTGATGAAAATAAGCGATATTTTAGGGGAAAAACAGGGATTTCTATGAAAATAAGCGATATTTTAGGGGAAAAACAGGGATTTCGATGAAAATAAGCGATATTTTAGGGGAAAAACAGGGATTTCTATGAAAATAAGCGATATTTTTGGGAAAAACAGGGATTTCTATGAAAATAAGCGATATTTTAGGGGAAAAACAGGGATTTCTATGAAAATAAGCGATATTTGAGGGGAAAAACAGGGATTTCTATGAAAATAAGCGATATTTTTGGGAAAAAACAGGGATTTCTATGAAAATAAGCGATATTTTAGGGTTAAAAACAGGGATTTCTATGAAAATAAGCGATATTTTAGGGGAAAAACAGGGATTTCTATGAAAATAAGCGATATTTAAGGTTAAAAACAGGGATTTCGATGAAAATAAGCGATATTTTAGGGGAAAAACAGGGATTTCTATGAAAATAAGCGATATTTTAGGGGAAAAAATGGGGATTTCTATGAAAATAAGCGATATTTTAGGTTAAAAACAGGGATTTCTATGAAAATAGGCGATATTTCAGGGGAAAAACAGGGATTTCTATGAAAATAAGCAATATTTTAGGGGAAAAAACAGGGATTTCTGTGAAAATAAGCGATATTTTACGGGAAAAACAGGGATTTCTATGAAAATAAGCGATATTTAAGGGGAAAAACAGGGATTTCTATGAAAATAAGCGATATTTTAGGGGAAAAACAGGGATTTCTATGAAAATAAGCGATATTTTAGGGGAAAAACAGGGATTTCTATGAAAATAAGCGATATTTTAGGGGAAAAACAGGGACTTCTATGAAAATAAGCGATATTTTAGCGGAAAAACAGGGATTTCTATGAAAATAAGCGATATTTTAGGGGAAAAACAGGGATTTCTATGAAAATAAGCGATATTTTAGGGGAAAAACAGGGATTTTGATGAAAATAAGCGATATTTTAGGGGAAAAACAGGGATTTCTATGAAAATAAGCGATATTTTAGGGGAAAAACAGGGATTTCGATGAAAATAAGCGATATTTTAGGGGAAAAACAGGGATTTCTATGAAAATAAGCGATATTTTTGGGAAAAACAGGGATTTCTATGAAAATAAGCGATATTTTAGGGGAAAAACAGGGATTTCTATGAAAATAAGCGATATTTGAGGGGAAAAACAGGGATTTCTATGAAAATAAGCGATATTTTACGGGAAAAAAAGGGATTTCTATGAAAATAAGCGATATTTTAGGTTAAAAACAGGGATTTCGATGAAAATAAGCGATATTTAAGGTTAAAAACAGGGATTTCTATGAAAATAAGCGATATTTTAGGGTTAAAAACAGGGATTTCTATGAAAATAAGCGATATTTTAGGTTAAAAACAGGGATTTCTATGAAAATAGGCGATATTTCAGGGGAAAAACAGGGATTTCTATGAAAATAAGCAATATTTTAGGGGAAAAACAGGGATTTCTGTGAAAATAAGCGATATTTTAGGGGAAAAACAGGGATTTCTATGAAAATAAGCGATATTTAAGGGGAAAAACAGGGATTTCTATGAAAATAAGCGATATTTTAGGGGAAAAACAGGGATTTCTATGAAAATAAGCGATATTTTAGGGGAAAAACAGGGATTTCTATGAAAATAAGCGATATTTTAGGTTAAAAACAGGGATTTCTATGAAAATAAGCGATATTTTAGCGGAAAAACAGGGATTTCTATGAAAATAAGCGATATTTTAGGGGAAAAACAGGGATTTCTATGAAAATAAGCGATATTTTAGGGGAAAAACAGGGATTTGTATGAAAATAAGCGATATTTTAGGGGAAAAACAGGGATTTCTATGAAAATAAGCGATATTTTAGGGGAAAAAATGGGGATTTCTATGAAAATAAGCGATATTTTAGGTTAAAAACAGGGATTTCTATGAAAATAGGCGATATTTCAGGGGAAAAACAGGGATTTCTATGAAAATAAGCAATATTTTAGGGGAAAAACAGGGATTTCTGTGAAAATAAGCGATATTTTAGGTTAAAAACAGGGATTTCTATGAAAATAAGCGATATTTAAGGGGAAAAACAGGGATTTCTATGAAAATAAGCGATATTTTAGGGGAAAAACAGGGATTTCTATGAAAATAAGCGATATTTTAGGGGAAAAACAGGGATTTCTATGAAAATAAGCGATATTTTAGGGGAAAAACAGGGATTTTGATGAAAATAAGCGATATTTTAGGGGAAAAACAGGGATTTCTATGAAAATAAGCGATATTTTAGGGGAAAAACAGGGATTTCTATGAAAATAAGCGATATTTTAGGTTAAAAACAGGGATTTCTATGAAAATAAGCGATATTTTTGGGAAAAACAGGGATTTCTATGAAAATAAGCGATATTTTAGGGGAAAAACAGGGATTTCTATGAAAATAAGCGATATTTTAGGGGAAAAACAGGGATTTCTATGAAAATAAGCGATATTTTTGGGAAAAACAGGGATTTCTATGAAAATAAGCGATATTTTAGGGTTAAAAACAGGGATTTCTATGAAAATAAGCGATATTTTAGGGGAAAAACAGGGATTTCTATGAAAATAAGCGATATTTAAGGTTAAAAACAGGGATTTCGATGAAAATAAGCGATATTTTAGGGGAAAAACAGGGATTTCTATGAAAATAAGCGATATTTTAGGGGAAAAAATGGGGATTTCTATGAAAATAAGCGATATTTTAGGTTAAAAACAGGGATTTCTATGAAAATAGGCGATATTTCAGGGGAAAAACAGGGATTTCTATGAAAATAAGCAATATTTTAGGGGAAAAACAGGGATTTCTGTGAAAATAAGCGATATTTTACGGGAAAAACAGGGATTTCTATGAAAATAAGCGATATTTAAGGGGAAAAACAGGGATTTCTATGAAAATAAGCGATATTTTAGGGGAAAAACAGGGATTTCTATGAAAATAAGCGATATTTTAGGGGAAAAACAGGGATTTCTATGAAAATAAGCGATATTTTAGGGGAAAAACAGGGACTTCTATGAAAATAAGCGATATTTTAGCGGAAAAACAGGGATTTCTATGAAAATAAGCGATATTTTAGGGGAAAAACAGGGATTTCTATGAAAATAAGCGATATTTTAGGGGAAAAACAGGGATTTTGATGAAAATAAGCGATATTTTAGGGGAAAAACAGGGATTTCTATGAAAATAAGCGATATTTTAGGGGAAAAACAGGGATTTCGATGAAAATAAGCGATATTTTAGGGGAAAAACAGGGATTTCTATGAAAATAAGCGATATTTTTGGGAAAAACAGGGATTTCTATGAAAATAAGCGATATTTTAGGGGAAAAACAGGGATTTCTATGAAAATAAGCGATATTTGAGGGGAAAAACAGGGATTTCTATGAAAATAAGCGATATTTTACGGGAAAAAAAGGGATTTCTATGAAAATAAGCGATATTTTAGGTTAAAAACAGGGATTTCGATGAAAATAAGCGATATTTAAGGTTAAAAACAGGGATTTCTATGAAAATAAGCGATATTTTAGGGTTAAAAACAGGGATTTCTATGAAAATAAGCGATATTTTAGGTTAAAAACAGGGATTTCTATGAAAATAGGCGATATTTCAGGGGAAAAACAGGGATTTCTATGAAAATAAGCAATATTTTAGGGGAAAAACAGGGATTTCTGTGAAAATAAGCGATATTTTAGGGGAAAAACAGGGATTTCTATGAAAATAAGCGATATTTTAGCGGAAAAACAGGGATTTCTATGAAAATAAGCGATATTTTAGGGGAAAAACAGGGATTTCTATGAAAATAAGCGATATTTTAGGGGAAAAACAGGGATTTCTATGAAAATAAGCGATATTTTAGGTTAAAAACAGGGATTTCTATGAAAATAAGCGATATTTTAGCGGAAAAACAGGGATTTCTATGAAAATAAGCGATATTTTAGGGGAAAAACAGGGATTTCTATGAAAATAAGCGATATTTTAGGGGAAAAACAGGGATTTTGATGAAAATAAGCGATATTTTAGGGGAAAAACAGGGATTTCTATGAAAATAAGCGATATTT
This sequence comes from Lagopus muta, assembly GCF_023343835.1. Classification (NCBI taxonomy): domain Eukaryota; kingdom Metazoa; phylum Chordata; class Aves; order Galliformes; family Phasianidae; genus Lagopus; species Lagopus muta. Next base: position 182,347 of record NW_026040269.1, read on the forward strand.
TAGGGGAAAAACAGGGATTTCTATGAAAATAAGCGATATTTTTGGGAAAAACAGGGATTTCTATGAAAATAAGCGATATTTTAGGGGAAAAACAGGGATTTCTATGAAAATAAGCGATATTTCAAAGGAAAAACAGGGATTTCTATGAAAATAAGCGATATTTTAGGGGAAAAACAGGGATTTCTATGAAAATAAGCGATATTTTAGGGTTAAAAACAGGGATTTCTATGAAAATAAGCGATATTTTAGGGGAAAAACAGGGATTTCTATGAAAATAAGCGATATTTTAGGGGAAAAACAGGGATTTCTATGAAAATAAGCGATATTTTAGGGGAAAAACAGGGATTTCTATGAAAATAAGCGATATTTTAGGGGAAAAAATGGGGATTTCTATGAAAATAAGCGATATTTTAGGTTAAAAACAGGGATTTCTATGAAAATAGGCGATATTTCAGGGGAAAAACAGGGATTTCTATGAAAATAAGCAATATTTTAGGGGAAAAACAGGGATTTCTGTGAAAATAAGCGATATTTTAGGGGAAAAACAGGGATTTCTATGAAAATAAGCGATATTTAAGGGGAAAAACAGGGATTTCTATGAAAATAAGCGATATTTTAGGGGAAAAACAGGGATTTCTATGAAAATAAGCGATATTTTAGGGGAAAAACAGGGATTTCTATGAAAATAAGCGATATTTTAGGTTAAAAACAGGGACTTCTATGAAAATAAGCGATATTTTAGCGGAAAAACAGGGATTTCTATGAAAATAAGCGATATTTTAGGGGAAAAACAGGGATTTCTATGAAAATCAGCGATATTTTAGGGGAAAAACAGGGATTTTGATGAAAATAAGCGATATTTTAGGGGAAAAACAGGGATTTCTATGAAAATAAGCGATATTTTAGGGGAAAAACAGGGATTTCTATGAAAATAAGCGATATTTTTGGGAAAAACAGGGATTTCTATGAAAATAAGCGATATTTTTGGGAAAAACAGGGATTTCTATGAAAATAAGCGATATTTTAGGGGAAAAACAGGGATTTCTATGAAAATAAGCGATATTTTAGGGGAAAAACAGGGATTTCTATGAAAATAAGCGATATTTTACGGGAAAAAAAGGGATTTCTATGAAAATAAGCGATATTTTAGGTTAAAAACAGGGATTTCGATGAAAATAAGCGATATTTAAGGTTAAAAACAGGGATTTCTATGAAAATAAGCGATATTTTAGGGTTAAAAACAGGGATTTCTATGAAAATAAGCGATATTTTAGGGGAAAAACACGGATTTCTATGAAAATAAGCGATATTTTAGGGGAAAAACAGGGATTTTGATGAAAATAAGCGATATTTTAGGGGAAAAACAGGGATTTCTATGAAAATAAGCGATATTTTAGGGGAAAAACAGGGATTTCTATGAAAATAAGCGATATTTTAGGGGAAAAACAGGGATTTCTATGAAAATAAGCGATATTTTTGGGGAAAAACAGGGATTTCTATGAAAATAAGCGATATTTTAGGGGAAAAACAGGGATTTCTATGAAAATAAGCGATATTTTAGGGGAAAAACAGGGATTTCTATGAAAATAAGCGATATTTTAGGTTAAAAACAGGGATTTCTATGAAAATAAGCGATATTTAAGGTTAAAAACAGGGATTTCTATGAAAATAAGCGATATTTTAGGTTAAAAACAGGGATTTCTATGAAAATAAGCGATATTTAAGGGGAAAAACAGGGATTTCTATGAAAATAAGCGATATTTTAGGGGAAAAACAGGGATTTCTATGAAAATAAGCGATATTTAAGGGGAAAAACAGGGATTTCTATGACAATAAGCGATATTTAAGGGGAAAAACAGGGATTTCTATGAAAATAAGCGATATTTTAGGGGAAAAACAGGGATTTGTATGAAAATAAGCGATATTTTAGGAGAAAAACAGGGATTTCTATGAAAATAAGCAATATTTAAGGGTTAAAACAGGGATTTCGATGAAAATAAGCGATATTTTAGGAGAAAAACAGGGATTTTGATGAAAATAAGCGATATTTTAGGGGAAAAACAGGGATTTGTATGAAAATAAGCGATACTTAATGTTAAAAACAGGGATTTCTATGAAAATAAGCGATATTTAAGGGGAAAAACAGGGATTTCTAAGAAAATAAGCGATATTTAAGGGGAAAAACAGGGATTTCTATGAAAATAAGCGATATTTAAGGTTAAAAACAGGGATTTGTATGAAAATAAGCGATATTTTAGGGGAAAAACAGGGATTTCTATGAAAATAAGCGATATTTTACGGGAAAAACAGGGATTTCTATGAAAATAAGCTATATTTTAGGGGAAAAACAGGGATTTCTATGAAAATAAGCGATATTTTAGGTTAAAAACAGGGATTTCTATGAAAATAAGTGATATTTAATGTGAAAAACTGGGATTTCTAAGAAAATAAGCGATATTTAAGGTTAAAAACAGGGATTTCCATGAAAATAAGCGATATTTTAGGGGAAAAACAGTGATTTCTATGAAAATAAGCGATATTTTAGGGTTAAATACAGGGATTTCTATGAAAATAAGCGATATTTAAGGTTAAAAACAGGGATTTTGATGAAAATAAGCGATATTTTAGGGGAAAAACAGGGATTTCTATGAAAATAAGCGATATTTTAGGGGAAAAACAGGGATTTGTATGAAAATAAGCGATATTTAATGTTAAAAACAGGGATTTCTATGAAAATAAGCGATATTTAAGGGGAAAAACAGGGATTTCTAAGAAAATAAGCGATATTTAATGTTAAAAACAGGGATTTCTATGAAAATAAGCGATATTTAAGGTTAAAAACAGGGATTTGTATGAAAATAAGCGATATTTTAGGGGAAAAACAGGGATTTCTATGAAAATAAGCGATATTTTACGGGAAAAACAGGGATTTCTATGAAAATAAGCGATATTTACGGTTAAAAACAGGGATTTCTATGAAAATAAGCGATATTTTAGGGGAAAAACAGGGATTTCTATGAAAATAAGCGATATTTTAGGGGAAAAACAGGGATTTCTATGAAAATAAGCGATATTTTAGGTTAAAAACAGGGATTTCTATGAAAATAAGCGATATTTTTGGGGAAAAACAGGGATTTCTATGAAAATAAGCGATATTTTAGGGGAAAAACAGGGATTTCTATGAAAATAAGCGATATTTTAGGGGAAAAACAGGGATTTCTATGAAAATAAGCGATATTTTAGGTTAAAAACAGGGATTTCTATGAAAATAAGCGATATTTTAGGGGAAAAAATGGGGATTTCTATGAAAATAAGCGATATTTAAGGTTAAAAACAGGGATTTCTATGAAAATAAGCGATATTTTAGGGGAAAAACAGGGATTTCTATGAAAATAAGCGATATTTTAGGGGAAAAACAGGGATTTCTATGAAAATAAGCGATATTTTAAGGTTAAAAACAGGGATTTCTATGAAAATAAGCCATATTTTAGGGGAAAAACAGGGATTTCTATGAAAATAAGCGATATTTTAGGTTAAAAACAGGGATTTCTATGAAAATAAGCGATATTTTAGGAGAAAAACAGGGATTTCTATGAAAATAAGCGATATTTCAGGGGAAAAAACAGGGATTTCTATGAAAATAAGCGATATTTTAGGGGAAAAACAGGGATTTCTATGAAAATAAGCGATATTTTAGGGGAAAAACTGGGATTTCTATGAAAATAAGCGATATTTTAGGGGAAAAACAGGGATTTCTATGAAAATAAGCGATATTTAAGGGGAAAAACAGGGATTTCTATGAAAATAAGCGATATTTTAGGTTAAAAACAGGGATTTCTATGAAAATCAGCGATATTTTAGGGGAAAAACAGGGATTTCTATGAAAATCAGCGATATTTTAGGTTAAAAACAGGGATTTCTATGAAAATAAGCGATATTTTAGGGGAAAAACAGGGATTTCTATGAAAATAAGCGATATTTTAGGGGAAAAACAGGGATTTCTATGAAAATAAGCGATATTTTAGGGGAAAAACAGGGATTTCTATGAAAATAGGCGATATTTCAGGGGAAAAACAGGGATTTCTATGAAAATAAGCGATATTTAATGTTAAAAACAGGGATTTCTGTGAAAATAAGCGATATTTTAGGGTTAAAAACAGGGATTTCTATGAAAATAAGCGATATTTAAGGGGAAAAACAGGGATTTCTATGAAAATAAGCGATATTTTAGGGGAAAAACAGGGATTTCTATGAAAATAAGCGATATTTTAGGTTAAAAACAGGGATTTCTATGAAAATAAGCGATATTTTTGGGAAAAACAGGGATTTCTATGAAAATAAGCGATATTTTAGGGGAAAAACAGGGATTTCTATGAAAATAAGCGATATTTTAGGGGAAAAACAGGGATTTCTATGAAAATAAGCGATATTTTAGGGGAAAAACAGGGATTTCTATGAAAATAAGCGATATTTTAGGTTAAAAACAGGGATTTCGATGAAAATAAGCGATATTTAAGGTTAAAAACAGGGATTTCTATGAAAATAAGCGATATTTTAGGGTTAAAAACAGGGATTTCTATGAAAATAAGCGATATTTTAGGGGAAAAACAGGGATTTCTATGAAAATAAGCGATATTTAAGGTTAAAAACAGGGATTTCTATGAAAATAAGCGATATTTTAGGGGAAAAACAGGGATTTCTATGAAAATAAGCGATATTTTAGGGGAAAAACAGGGATTTCTATGAAAATAAGCGATATTTTAGGGGAAAAACACGGATTTCTATGAAAATAAGCGATATTTTAGGGGAAAAACAGGGATTTTGATGAAAATAAGCGATATTTTAGGGGAAAAACAGGGATTTCTATGAAAATAAGCGATATTTTAGGGGAAAAACAGGGATTTCTATGAAAATAAGCGATATTTTAGGGGAAAAACAGGGATTTCTATGAAAATAAGCGATATTTTTGGGGAAAAACAGGGATTTCTATGAAAATAAGCGATATTTTAGGGGAAAAACAGGGATTTCTATGAAAATAAGCGATATTTTAGGGGAAAAACAGGGATTTCTATGAAAATAAGCGATATTTTAGGGGAAAAACAGGGATTTCTATGAAAATAAGCGATATTTAAGGTTAAAAACAGGGATTTCTATGAAAATAAGCGATATTTTAGGTTAAAAACAGGGATTTCTATGAAAATAAGCGATATTTAAGGGGAAAAACAGGGATTTCTATGAAAATAAGCGATATTTTAGGGGAAAAACAGGGATTTCTATGAAAATAAGCGATATTTAAGGGGAAAAACAGGGATTTCTATGACAATAAGCGATATTTAAGGGGAAAAACAGGGATTTCTATGAAAATAAGCGATATTTTAGGGGAAAAACAGGGATTTGTATGAAAATAAGCGATATTTTAGGAGAAAAACAGGGATTTCTATGAAAATAAGCAATATTTAAGGGTTAAAACAGGGATTTCGATGAAAATAAGCGATATTTTAGGAGAAAAACAGGGATTTTGATGAAAATAAGCGATATTTTAGGGGAAAAACAGGGATTTGTATGAAAATAAGCGATACTTAATGTTAAAAACAGGGATTTCTATGAAAATAAGCGATATTTAAGGGGAAAAACAGGGATTTCTAAGAAAATAAGCGATATTTAAGGGGAAAAACAGGGATTTCTATGAAAATAAGCGATATTTAAGGTTAAAAACAGGGATTTGTATGAAAATAAGCGATATTTTAGGGGAAAAACAGGGATTTCTATGAAAATAAGCGATATTTTACGGGAAAAACAGGGATTTCTATGAAAATAAGCGATATTTTAGGGGAAAAACAGGGATTTCTATGAAAACAAGCGATATTTTAGGGTTAAAAACAGGGATTTCTATGAAAATAAGCGATATTTCAGGGGAAAAACTGGGATTTCTGTGAAAATAAGCGATATTTGAGGTTAAAAACAGGGATTTCTATGAAAATAAGCGATATTTTAGGGGAAAAACAGGGATTTCCATGAAAATAAGCGATATTTTAAGGGAAAAACAGGGATTTCTATGAAAATAAGTGATATTTTAGGCTTAAAAACAGGGATTTCTATGAAAATAAGCGATATTTCAGGGGAAAAACAGGGATTTCTATGAAAATAAGCGATATTTTAGGGGAAAAACAGGGATTTCTATGAAAATAAGCGATATTTAAGGTTAAAAACAGGGATTTCTATGAAAATAAGCGATATTTTAGGGGAAAAACAGGGATTTCTATGAAAATAAGCGATATTTAAGGTTAAAAACAGGGATTTCGATGAAAATAAGCGATATTTAAGGGGAAAAACAGGGATTTCTATGAAAATAAGCGATATTTTAGGGGAAAAACAGGGATTTCTATGAAAACAAGCGATATTTTAGGGTTAAAAACAGGGATTTCTATGAAAATAAGCGATATTTTAGGGGAAAAACAGGGATTTCTATGAAAATAAGCGATATTTTAGGGTTAAAAACAGGGATTTCTATGACAATAAGCGATATTTTAGGGGAAAAACAGGGATTTCTATTAAAATAAGTGATATTTAAGGTTAAAAACAGGGATTTCTATGAAAATAAGCGATATTTTAGGGGAAAAACAGGGATTTCTATGAAAATAAGCGATATTTTAGGGGAAAAACAGGGATTTCTATGAAAATAAGCGATATTTAAGGGGAAAAACAGGGATTTCTATGAAAATAAGCGATATTTAATGTTAAAAACAGGGATTTCTATGACAATAAGCGATATTTTAGGGGAAAAACAGGGATTTCTATGAAAATAAGCGATATTTCAGGGGAAAAAACAGGGATTTCTATGAAAATAAGCGATATTTTAGGGGAAAAACAGGGATTTCTATGAAAATAAGCGATATTTAATGTTAAAAACAGGGATTTCTATGACAATAAGCGATATTTTAGGGGAAAAACAGGGATTTCTATGAAAATAAGCGATATTTCAGGGGAAAAACTGGGATTTCTGTGAAAATAAGCGATATTTGAGGTTAAAAACAGGGATTTCTATGAAAATAAGCGATATTTTAGGGGAAAAACAGGGATTTCCATGAAAATAAGCGATATTTTAAGGGAAAAACAGGGATTTCTATGAAAATAAGTGATATTTTAGGCTTAAAAACAGGGATTTCTATGAAAATAAGCGATATTTCAGGGGAAAAACAGGGATTTCTATGAAAATAAGCGATATTTTAGGGGAAAAACAGGGATTTCTATGAAAATAAGCGATATTTAAGGTTAAAAACAGGGATTTCTATGAAAATAAGCGATATTTTAGGGGAAAAAACAGGGATTTCTATGAAAATAAGCGATATTTAAGGTTAAAAACAGGGATTTCGATGAAAATAAGCGATATTTAAGGGGAAAAACAGGGATTTCTATGAAAATAAGCGATATTTTAGGGGAAAAACAGGGATTTCTATGAAAACAAGCGATATTTTAGGGTTAAAAACAGGGATTTCTATGAAAATAAGCGATATTTTAGGGGAAAAACAGGGATTTCTATGAAAATAAGCGATATTTTAGGGTTAAAAACAGGGATTTCTATGAAAATAAGCGATATTTAAGGTTAAAAACAGGGATTTTGATGAAAATAAGCGATATTTTAGGGGAAAAACAGGGATTTCTATGAAAATAAGCGATATTTTAGGGGAAAAACAGGGATTTGTATGAAAATAAGCGATATTTAATGTTAAAAACAGGGATTTCTATGAAAATAAGCGATATTTAAGGGGAAAAACAGGGATTTCTAAGAAAATAAGCGATATTTAAGGGGAAAAACAGGGATTTCTATGAAAATAAGCGATATTTAAGGTTAAAAACAGGGATTTGTATGAAAATAAGCGATATTTTAGGGGAAAAACAGGGATTTCTATGAAAATAAGCGATATTTTACGGGAAAAACAGGGATTTCTATGAAAATAAGCGATATTTACGGTTAAAAACAGGGATTTCTATGAAAATAAGCGATATTTTAGGGGAAAAACAGGGATTTCTATGAAAATAAGCGATATTTTAGGGGAAAAACAGGGATTTCTATGAAAATAAGCGATATTTTAGGTTAAAAACAGGGATTTCTATGAAAATAAGCGATATTTTTGGGGAAAAACAGGGATTTCTATGAAAATAAGCGATATTTTAGGGGAAAAAACAGGGATTTCTATGAAAATAAGCGATATTTTAGGGGAAAAACAGGGATTTCTATGAAAATAAGCGATATTTTAGGTTAAAAACAGGGATTTCTATGAAAATAAGCGATATTTTAGGGGAAAAACAGGGATTTCTATGAAAATAAGCGATATTTAAGGTTAAAAACAGGGATTTCTATGAAAATAAGCGATATTTTAGGGGAAAAACAGGGATTTCTATGAAAATAAGCGATATTTTAGGGGAAAAACAGGGATTTCTATGAAAATAAGCGATATTTTAAGGTTAAAAACAGGGATTTCTATGAAAATAAGCGATATTTTAGGGGAAAAACAGGGATTTCTATGAAAATAAGCGATATTTTAGGTTAAAAAACAGGGATTTCTATGAAAATAAGCGATATTTTAGGAGAAAAACAGGGATTTCTATGAAAATAAGCGATATTTCAGGGGAAAAACAGGGATTTCTATGAAAATAAGCGATATTTTAGGGGAAAAACAGGGATTTCTATGAAAATAAGCGATATTTTAGGGGAAAAACTGGGATTTCTATGAAAATAAGCGATATTTTAGGGGAAAAACAGGGATTTCTATGAAAATAAGCGATATTTTAGGGTTAAATACAGGGATTTCTATGAAAATAAGCGATATTTTAGGGGAAAAACAGGGATTTCTGTGAAAATAAGCGATATTTTAGGGTTAAAAACAGGGATTTCTATGAAAATAAGCGATATTTAAGGGGAAAAACAGGGATTTCTATGAAAATAAGCGATATTTTAGGGGAAAAACAGGGATTTCTATGAAAATAAGCGATATTTTAGGGGAAAAACAGGGATTTCTATGAAAATAAGCGATATTTTAGGTTAAAAACAGGGATTTCTATGAAAATAAGCGATATTTTAGCGGAAAAACAGGGATTTCTATGAAAATAAGCGATATTTTAGGGGAAAAACAGGGATTTCTATGAAAATAAGCGATATTTTAGGGGAAAAACAGGGATTTCGATGAAAATAAGCGATATTTTAGGGGAAAAACAGGGATTTCTATGAAAATAAGCGATATTTTTGGGGAAAAACAGGGATTTCTATGAAAATAAGCGATATTTTAGGGGAAAAACAGGGATTTCTATGAAAATAAGCGATATTTAAGGTTAAAAACAGGGATTTCTATGAAAATAAGCGATATTTTAGGGGAAAAACAGGGATTTCTATGAAAATAAGCGATATTTTAGGGGAAAAACAGGGATTTCTATGAAAATAAGCGATATTTTAAGGTTAAAAACAGGGATTTCTATGAAAATAAGCGATATTTTAGGGGAAAAACAGGGATTTCTATGAAAATAAGCGATATTTTAGGTTAAAAACAGGGATTTCTATGAAAATAAGCGATATTTTAGGAGAAAAACAGGGATTTCTATGAAAATAAGCGATATTTCAGGGGAAAAACAGGGATTTCTATGAAAATAAGCGATATTTTAGGGGAAAAACAGGGATTTCTATGAAAATAAGCGATATTTTAGGGGAAAAACTGGGATTTCTATGAAAATAAGCGATATTTTAGGGGAAAAACAGGGATTTCTATGAAAATAAGCGATATTTAATGTTAAAAACAGGGATTTCTATGAAAATAAGCGATATTTTAGGGGAAAAACAGGGATTTCTATGGAAATAAGCGATATTTTAGGTGAAAAACAGGGATTTCTATGAAAATAAGCGATATTTTAGGGGAAAAACAGGGATTTCTATGAAAATAAGCGATATTTTACGGGAAAAACAGGGATTTCTATGAAAATAAGCGATATTTTAGGGGAAAAACAGGGATTTCTATGAAAATAAGCGATATTTTAGGGGAAAAACTGGGATTTCTATGAAAATAAGCGATATTTTAGGGGAAAAACAGGGATTTCTATGAAAATAAGCGATATTTAAGGGGAAAAACAGGGATTTCTATGAAAATAAGCGATATTTTAGGTTAAAAACAGGGATTTCTATGAAAATCAGCGATATTTTAGGGGAAAAACAGGGATTTCTATGAAAATCAGCGATATTTTAGGTTAAAAACAGGGATTTCTATGAAAATAAGCGATATTTTAGGGGAAAAACAGGGATTTCTATGAAAATAAGCAATATTTTAGGGGAAAAACAGGGATTTCTATGAAAATAAGCGATATTTTAGGGGAAAAACAGGGATTTCTATGAAAATAGGCGATATTTCAGGGGAAAAACAGGGATTTCTATGAAAATAAGCGATATTTAATGTTAAAAACAGGGATTTCTGTGAAAATAAGCGATATTTTAGGGTTAAAAACAGGGATTTCTATGAAAATAAGCGATATTTAAGGGGAAAAACAGGGATTTCTATGAAAATAAGCGATATTTTAGGGGAAAAACAGGGATTTCTATGAAAATAAGCGATATTTTAGGGGAAAAACAGGGATTTCTATGAAAATAAGCGATATTTTAGGTTAAAAACAGGGATTTCTATGAAAATAAGCGATATTTTAGCGGAAAAACAGGGATTTCTATGAAAATAAGCGATATTTTAGGGGAAAAACAGGGATTTCTATGAAAATAAGCGATATTTTAGGGGAAAAACAGGGATTTCGATGAAAATAAGCGATATTTTAGGGGAAAAACAGGGATTTCTATGAAAATAAGCGATATTTTTGGGGAAAAACAGGGATTTCTATGAAAATAAGCGATATTTTAGGGGAAAAACAGGGATTTCTATGAAAATAAGCGATATTTTTGGGAAAAACAGGGATTTCTATGAAAATAAGCGATATTTTAGGGGAAAAACAGGGATTTCTATGAAAATAAGCGATATTTTAGGGGAAAAACAGGGATTTCTATGAAAATAAGCGATATTTTAGGGGAAAAACAGGGATTTCTATGAAAATAAGCGATATTTTAGGTTAAAAACAGGGATTTCGATGAAAATAAGCGATATTTAAGGTTAAAAACAGGGATTTCTATGAAAATAAGCGATATTTTAGGGTTAAAAACAGGGATTTCTATGAAAATAAGCAATATTTTAGGGGAAAAACACGGATTTCTATGAAAATAAGCGATATTTTAGGGGAAAAACAGGGATTTTGATGAAAATAAGCGATATTTTAGGGGAAAAAACAGGGATTTCTATGAAAATAAGCGATATTTTAGGGGAAAAACAGGGATTTCTATGAAAATAAGCGATATTTTAGGGTTAAAAACAGGGATTTCTATGAAAATAAGCGATATTTAAGGGGAAAAAACAGGGATTTCTATGAAAATAAGCGATATTTTAGGGGAAAAACAGGGATTTCTATGAAAATAAGCGATATTTTAGGGGAAAAACAGGGATTTCTATGAAAATAAGCGATATTTTAGGTTAAAAACAGGGATTTCTATGAAAATAAGCGATATTTAAGGTTAAAAACAGGGATTTCTATGAAAATAAGCGATATTTTAGGGGAAAAACAGGGATTTCTATGAAAATAAGCGATATTTAAGGGGAAAAACAGGGATTTCTATGAAAATAAGCGATATTTTAGGGTTAAAAACAGGGATTTCTATGAAAATAAGCGATATTTAAGGTTAAAAACAGGGATTTCTATGAAAATAAGCGATATTTAAGGGGAAAAACAGGGATTTCTATGAAAATAAGCGATATTTTAGGTTAAAAACAGGGATTTCTATGAAAATAAGCGATATTTTAGGAGAAAAACAGGGATTTCTATGAAAATAAGCGATATTTAAGGGTTAAAACAGGGATTTCGATGAAAATAAGCGATATTTAATGTTAAAAACAGGGATTTCTATGAAAATAAGCGATATTTAATGTTAAAAACAGGGATTTCTATGAAAATAAGCGATATTTAAGGGGAAAAACAGGGATTTCTATGAAAATAAGCGATATTTTAGGGGAAAAACAGGGATTTCTATGAAAATAAGCGATATTTAAGGTTAAAAACAGGGATTTCTATGAAAATAAGCGATATTTTAGGTTAAAAACAGGGATTTCTATGAAAATAAGCGATATTTTAGGGGAAAAACAGGGATTTCTATGAAAATAAGCGATATTTTAGGGGAAAAACAGGGATTTCTATGAAAATAAGCGATATTTTAGGGGAAAAACAGGGATTTCTATGAAAATAAGCGATATTTTAGGTTAAAAACAAGGATTTCTATGAAAATAAGCGATATTTTAGGGGAAAAAACAGGGATTTCTATGAAAATAAGTGATATTTAATGTGAAAAACAGGGATTTCTATGAAAATAAGCGATATTTAAGGTTAAAAACAGGGATTTCCATGAAAATAAGTGATATTTTAGGGGAAAAACAGTGATTTCTATGAAAATAAGCGATATTTTAGGGTTAAATACAGGGATTTCGATGAAAATAAGCGATATTTTAGGGGAAAAACAGGGATTTCGATGAAAATAAGCGATATTTTAGGGGAAAAACAGGGATTTCTATGAAAATAAGCGATATTTTAGGGGAAAAACAGGGATTTCTATGAAAATAAGCGATATTTTAGGGGAAAAACAGGGATTTCTATGAAAATAAGCGATATTTTAGGTTAAAAACAGGGATTTCTATGAAAATAAGCGATATTTTAGGGTTAAAAACAGGGATTTCTATGAAAATAAGCGATATTTTAGGGTTAAAAACAGGGATTTCTATGAAAATAAGCGATATTTTAGGGGAAAAACAGGGATTTCTATGAAAATAAGCGATATTTTAGGGGAAAAACAGGGATTTGTATGAAAATAAGCGATATTTTAGGGGAAAAACAGGGATTTCTATGAAAATAAGCGATATTTTAGGGGAAAAAAATGGGGATTTCTATGAAAATAAGCGATATTTTAGGTTAAAAACAGGGATTTCTATGAAAATAGGCGATATTTCAGGGGAAAAACAGGGATTTCTATGAAAATAAGCAATATTTTAGGGGAAAAACAGGGATTTCTGTGAAAATAAGCGATATTTTAGGGGAAAAACAGGGATTTCTATGAAAATAAGCGATATTTAAGGGGAAAAACAGGGATTTCTATGAAAATAAGCGATATTTTAGGGGAAAAACAGGGATTTCTATGAAAATAAGCGATATTTTAGGGGAAAAACAGGGATTTCTATGAAAATAAGCGATATTTTAGGGGAAAAAACAGGGATTTTGATGAAAATAAGCGATATTTTAGGGGAAAAACAGGGATTTCTATGAAAATAAGCGATATTTTAGGGGAAAAACAGGGATTTCTATGAAAATAAGCGATATTTTAGGTTAAAAACAGGGATTTCTATGAAAATAAGCGATATTTTTGGGAAAAACAGGGATTTCTATGAAAATAAGCGATATTTTAGGGGAAAAACAGGGATTTCTATGAAAATAAGCGATATTTTAGGGGAAAAACAGGGATTTCTATGAAAATAAGCGATATTTTAGGGGAAAAACAGGGATTTCTATGAAAATAAGCGATATTTTAGGGTTAAAAACAGGGATTTCTATGAAAATAAGCGATATTTTAGGGGAAAAACAGGGATTTCTATGAAAATAAGCGATATTTAAGGTTAAAAACAGGGATTTCGATGAAAATAAGCGATATTTTAGGGGAAAAACAGGGATTTCTATGAAAATAAGCGATATTTTAGGGGAAAAAATGGGGATTTCTATGAAAATAAGCGATATTTTAGGTTAAAAACAGGGATTTCTATGAAAATAGGCGATATTTTAGGGGAAAAACAGGGATTTCTATGAAAATAAGCGATATTTTAGGGGAAAAACAGGGATTTCTGTGAAAATAAGCGATATTTTAGGGGAAAAACAGGGATTTCTATGAAAATAAGCGATATTTAAGGGGAAAAACAGGGATTTCTATGAAAATAAGCGATATTTTAGGGGAAAAACAGGGATTTCTATGAAAATAAGCGATATTTTAGGAGAAAAACAGGGATTTCTATGAAAATAAGCGATATTTTAGGGGAAAAACAGGGACTTCTATGAAAATAAGCGATATTTTAGCGGAAAAACAGGGATTTATATGAAAATAAGCGATATTTTAGGGGAAAAACAGGGATTTCTATGAAAATAAGCGATATTTTAGGGGAAAAACAGGGATTTTGATGAAAATAAGCGATATTTTAGGGGAAAAACAGGGATTTCTATGAAAATAAGCGATATTTTAGGGGAAAAACAGGGATTTCGATGAAAATAAGCGATATTTTAGGGGAAAAACAGGGATTTCTATGAAAATAAGCGATATTTTAGGGGAAAAACAGGGATTTCTATGAAAATAAGCGATATTTTAGGGGAAAAACAGGGATTTCTATGAAAATAAGCGATATTTGAGGGGAAAAACAGGGATTTCTATGAAAATAAGCGATATTTTACGGGAAAAAAAAGGGATTTCTATGAAAATAAGCGATATTTTAGGTTAAAAACAGGGATTTCGATGAAAATAAGCGATATTTAAGGTTAAAAACAGGGATTTCTATGAAAATAAGCGATATTTTAGGGTTAAACACAGGGATTTCTATGAAAATAAGCGATATTTTAGGGGAAAAACAGGGATTTCTATGAAAATAAGCGATATTTTAGGGGAAAAACAGGGATTTTGATGAAAATAAGCGATATTTTAGGGGAAAAACAGGGATTTCTATGAAAATAAGCGATATTTTAGGGGAAAAACAGGGATTTCTATGAAAATAAGCGATATTTTAGGGGAAAAACAGGGATTTCTGTGAAAATAAGCGATATTTTAGGGGAAAAACAGGGATTTCTATGAAAATAAGCGATATTTTAGGGGAAAAACAGGGATTTCTATGAAAATAAGCGATATTTTAGGGGAAAAACAGGGATTTCTATGAAAATAAGCGATATTTTAGAGGAAAAACAGGGATTTCTATGAAAATAAGCGATATTTAAGGTTAAATACAGGGATTTCTATGAAAATAAGCGATATTTTAGGTTAAAAACAGGGATTTCTATGAAAATAAGTGATATTTAATGTGAAAAACAGGGATTTCTATGAAAATAAGCGATATTTAAGGTTAAAAACAGGGATTTCCATGAAAATAAGTGATATTTTAGGGGAAAAACAGTGATTTCTATGAAAATAAGCGATATTTTAGGGTTAAATACAGGGATTTCTATGAAAATAAGCGATATTTAAGGTTAAAAACAGGGATTTCTATGAAAATAAGCGATATTTAAGGGGAAAAACAGGGATTTCTATGAAAATAAGCGATATTTTAGGGGAAAAAAAGGGATTTCTATGAAAATAAGCGATATTTTAGGGGAAAAACAGGGATTTCTATGAAAATAAGCGATATTTTAGGTTAAAAACAGGGATTTCTATGAAAATAAGCGATATTTTAGGGTTAAAAACAGGGATTTCTATGAAAATAAGCGATATTTTAGGGTTAAAAACAGGGATTTCTATGAAAATAAGCGATATTTTAGGGGAAAAACAGGGATTTCTATGAAAATAAGCGATATTTTAGGGGAAAAACAGGGATTTCTATGAAAATAAGCGATATTTTAGGGGAAAAACAGGGATTTCTATGAAAATAAGCGATATTTTAGGGGAAAAAATGGGGATTTCTATGAAAATAAGCGATATTTTAGGTTAAAAACAGGGATTTCTATGAAAATAGGCGATATTTCAGGGGAAAAACAGGGATTTCTGTGAAAATAAGCAATATTTTAGGGGAAAAACAGGGATTTCTGTGAAAATAAGCGATATTTTAGGGGAAAAACAGGGATTTCTATGAAAATAAGCGATATTTAAGGGGAAAAACAGGGATTTCTATGAAAATAAGCGATATTTTAGGGGAAAAACAGGGATTTCTATGAAAATAAGCGATATTTTAGGGGAAAAACAGGGATTTCTATGAAAATAAGCGATATTTTAGGGGAAAAACAGGGATTTCTATGAAAATAAGCGATATTTTAGGGGAAAAAATGGGGATTTCTATGAAAATAAGCGATATTTTAGGTTAAAAACAGGGATTTCTATGAAAATAAGCGATATTTAAGGTTAAAAACAGGGATTTTGATGAAAATAAGCGATATTTTAGGGGAAAAACAGGGATTTCTATGAAAATAAGCGATATTTTAGGGGAAAAACAGGGATTTTGATGAAAATAAGCGATATTTTAGGGGAAAAACAGGGATTTCTATGAAAATAAGCGATATTTTAGGGGAAAAACAGGGATTTCTATGAAAATAAGCGATATTTTAGGTTAAAAACAGGGATTTCTATGAAAATAAGCGATATTTTTGGGAAAAACAGGGATTTCTATGAAAATAAGCGATATTTTAGGGGAAAAACAGGGATTTCTATGAAAATAAGCGATATTTCAAAGGAAAAACAGGGATTTCTATGAAAATAAGCGATATTTTAGGGGAAAAACAGGGATTTCTATGAAAATAAGCGATATTTTAGGGTTAAAAACAGGGATTTCTATGAAAATAAGCGATATTTTAGGGGAAAAACAGGGATTTCTATGAAAATAAGCGATATTTTAGGGGAAAAACAGGGATTTCTATGAAAATAAGCGATATTTTAGGGGAAAAACAGGGATTTCTATGAAAATAAGCGATATTTTAGGGGAAAAAATGGGGATTTCTATGAAAATAAGCGATATTTTAGGTTAAAAACAGGGATTTCTATGAAAATAGGCGATATTTCAGGGGAAAAACAGGGATTTCTATGAAAATAAGCAATATTTTAGGGGAAAAACAGGGATTTCTGTGAAAATAAGCGATATTTTAGGGGAAAAACAGGGATTTCTATGAAAATAAGCGATATTTAAGGGGAAAAAACAGGGATTTCTATGAAAATAAGCGATATTTTAGGGGAAAAACTGGGATTTCTATGAAAATAAGCGATATTTTAGGGGAAAAACAGGGATTTCTATGAAAATAAGCGATATTTTAGGTTAAAAACAGGGACTTCTATGAAAATAAGCGATATTTTAGGTTAAAAACAGGGATTTCTATGAAAATAAGCGATATTTTAGGGGAAAAACAGGGATTTCTATGAAAATAAGCGATATTTTAGGGGAAAAACAGGGATTTTGATGAAAATAAGCGATATTTTAGGGGAAAAACAGGGATTTCTATGAAAATAAGCGATATTTTAGGGGAAAAACAGGGATTTCTATGAAAATAAGCGATATTTTAGGTTAAAAACAGGGATTTCTATGAAAATAAGCGATATTTTTGGGAAAAACAGGGATTTCTATGAAAATAAGCGATATTTTAGGGGAAAAACAGGGATTTCTATGAAAATAAGCGATATTTTAGGGGAAAAACAGGGATTTCTATGAAAATAAGCGATATTTTACGGGAAAAAAAGGGATTTCTATGAAAATAAGCGATATTTTAGGTTAAAAACAGGGATTTCGATGAAAATAAGCGATATTTAAGGTTAAAAACAGGGATTTCTATGAAAATAAGCGATATTTTAGGGTTAAAAACAGGGATTTCTATGAAAATAAGCGATATTTTAGGGGAAAAACACGGATTTCTATGAAAATAAGCGATATTTTAGGGGAAAAACAGGGATTTTGATGAAAATAAGCGATATTTTAGGGGAAAAACAGGGATTTCTATGAAAATAAGCGATATTTTAGGGGAAAAACAGGGATTTCTATGAAAATAAGCGATATTTTTGGGGAAAAACAGGGATTTCTATGAAAATAAGCGATATTTTAGGGGAAAAACAGGGATTTCTATGAAAATAAGCGATATTTTAGGGGAAAAACAGGGATTTCTATGAAAATAAGCGATATTTTTGGGGAAAAACAGGGATTTCTATGAAAATAAGCGATATTTAAGGTTAAAAACAGGGATTTCTATGAAAATAAGCGATATTTTAGGTTAAAAACAGGGATTTCTATGAAAATAAGCGATATTTAAGGGGAAAAACAGGGATTTCTATGAAAATAAGCGATATTTTAGGGTTAAAAACAGGGATTTCTATGAAAATAAGCGATATTTAAGGGGAAAAACAGGGATTTCTATGACAATAAGCGATATTTAAGGGGAAAAACAGGGATTTCTATGAAAATAAGCGATATTTTAGGGGAAAAACAGGGATTTGTATGAAAATAAGCGATATTTTAGGAGAAAAACAGGGATTTCTATGAAAATAAGCAATATTTAAGGGTTAAAACAGGGATTTCGATGAAAATAAGCGATATTTTAGGAGAAAAACAGGGATTTTGATGAAAATAAGCGATATTTTAGGGGAAAAACGGATTTGTATGAAAATAAGCGATATTTAATGTTAAAAACAGGGATTTCTATGAAAATAAGCGATATTTAAGGGGAAAAACAGGGATTTGTATGAAAATAAGCGATATTTAAGGGGAAAAACAGGGATTTCTATGAAAATAAGCGATATTTAAGGTTAAAAACAGGGATTTGTATGAAAATAAGCGATATTTTAGGGGAAAAACAGGGATTTCTATGAAAATAAGCGATATTTTACGGGAAAAACAGGGATTTCTATGAAAATAAGCTATATTTTAGGGGAAAAACAGGGATTTCTATGAAAATAAGCGATATTTTAGGGGAAAAACAGGGATTTCTATGAAAATAAGTGATATTTAATGTGAAAAACTGGGATTTCTAAGAAAATAAGCGATATTTAAGGTTAAAAACAGGGATTTCCATGAAAATAAGCGATATTTTAGGGGAAAAACAGTGATTTCTATGAAAATAAGCGATATTTTAGGGTTAAATACAGGGATTTCTATGAAAATAAGCGATATTTAAGGTTAAAAACAGGGATTTTGATGAAAATAAGCGATATTTTAGGGGAAAAACAGGGATTTCTATGAAAATAAGCGATATTTTAGGGGAAAAACAGGGATTTGTATGAAAATAAGCGATATTTAATGTTAAAAACAGGGATTTCTATGAAAATAAGCGATATTTAAGGGGAAAAACAGGGATTTCTATGAAAATAAGCGATATTTAAGGGGAAAAACGGATTTCTATGAAAATAAGCGATATTTAAGGTTAAAAACAGGGATTTGTATGAAAATAAGCGATATTTAAGGGGAAAAACAGGGATTTCTATGAAAATAAGCGATATTTTACGGGAAAAACAGGGATTTCTATGAAAATAAGCGATATTTTAGGGGAAAAACAGGGATTTCTATGAAAATAAGCGATATTTTAGGTTAAAAACAGGGATTTCTATGAAAATAAGTGATATTTAATGTGAAAAACTGGGATTTCTAAGAAAATAAGCGATATTTTAGGGGAAAAACAGGGATTTCCATGAAAATAAGCGATATTTTAGGGGAAAAACAGTGATTTCTATGAAAATAAGCGATATTTTAGGGTTAAATACAGGGATTTCTATGAAAATAAGCGATATTTAAGGTTAAAAACAGGGATTTTGATGAAAATAAGCGATATTTTAGGGGAAAAACAGGGATTTCTATGAAAATAAGCGATATTTTAGGGGAAAAACAGGGATTTCTATGAAAATAAGCGATATTTAAGGTTAAAAACAGGGATTTCTATGAAAATAAGCGATATTTTAGGGGAAAAACAGGGATTTCTATGAAAATAAGCGATATTTTAGGGGAAAAACAGGGATTTCTATGAAAATAAGCGATATTTTAGGTTAAAAACAGGGATTTCTATGAAAATAAGCGATATTTTTGGGGAAAAACAGGGATTTCTATGAAAATAAGCGATATTTTAGGGGAAAAACAGGGATTTCTATGAAAATAAGCGATATTTTAGGGGAAAAACAGGGATTTCTATGAAAATAAGCGATATTTTAGGTTAAAAACAGGGATTTCTATGAAAATAAGCGATATTTTAGGGGAAAAAATGGGGATTTCTATGAAAATAAGCGATATTTTTGGGGAAAAACAGGGATTTCTATGAAAATAAGCGATATTTTAGGGGAAAAACAGGGATTTCTATGAAAATAAGCGATATTTTAGGGGAAAAACAGGGATTTCTATGAAAATAAGCGATATTTTAAGGTTAAAAACAGGGATTTCTATGAAAATAAGCGATATTTTAGGGGAAAAACAGTGATTTCTATGAAAATAAGCGATATTTTAGGTTAAAAACAGGGATTTCTATGAAAATAAGCGATATTTTAGGAGAAAAACAGGGATTTCTATGAAAATAAGCGATATTTAAGGGGAAAAACAGGGATTTCGATGAAAATAAGCGATATTTTAGGGGAAAAACAGGGATTTCTATGAAAATAAGCGATATTTTAGGGGAAAAACGGGGATTTGTATGAAAATAAGCGATATTTAATGTTAAAAACAGGGATTTCTAAGAAAATAAGCGATATTTAAGGGGAAAAACAGGGATTTCTATGAAAATAAGCGATATTTAAGGGGAAAAACAGGGATTTGTATGAAAATAAGCGATATTTTAGGGGAAAAACAGGGATTTCTATGAAAATAAGCGATATTTTAGGGGAAAAACAGGGATTTCTATGAAAATAAGCGATATTTTACGGGAAAAACAGGGATTTCTATGAAAATAAGCGATATTTAAGGGGAAAAACAGGGATTTCTATGAAAATAAGCGATATTTTAGGTTAAAAACAGGGATTTCTATGAAAATAAGCGATATTTAATGTGAAAAACAGGGATTTCTAAGAAAATAAGCGATATTTAAGGTTAAAAACAGGGATTTCCATGAAAATAAGCGATATTTTAGGGGAAAAACAGTGATTTCTATGAAATTAAGCGATATTTTAGGGTTAAATACAGGGATTTCTATGAAAATAAGCGATATTTAAGGGGAAAAACAGGGATTTCTATGAAAATAAGCGATATTTAAGGGGAAAAACAGGGATTTCTATGAAAATAAGCGATATTTTAGGGGAAAAACAGGGATTTCTATGAAAATAAGCGATATTTTAGGGGAAAAACAGGGATTTCTATGAAAATAAGCGATATTTTAGGGGAAAACAGGGATTTCTATGAAAATAAGCGATATTTTAGGGGAAAAACAGGGATTTCTATGAAAATAAGCGATATTTTAGGGGAAAAACAGGGATTTCTATGAAAATAAGCGATATTTAAGGGGAAAAACAGGGATTTCTGTGAAAATAAGTGATATTTTAGGGGAAAAACAGGGATTTCTATGAAAATAAGCGATATTTTAGGGGAAAAATAGGGATTTCTATGAAAATAAGCGATATTTAAGGGGAAAAACAGGGAGTTCTATGAAAATAAGCGATATTTTAGGGGAAAAACAGGGATTTCTATGAAAATAAGCGATATTTTTGGGTTAAAAACAGGGATTTCTGTGAAAATAAGCGATATTTTAGGGGAAAAACAGGGATTTCTATGAAAATAAGCGATATTTTAGGGGAAAAACAGGGATTTCTATGACAATAAGCGATATTTTAGGGGAAAAACAGGGATTTCTATGAAAATAAGCGATATTTAAGGTTAAAAACAGGGATTTCTATGAAAATAAGCGATATTTTAGGGGAAAAACAGGGATTTCTATGAAAATAAGCGATATTTTAGGGGAAAAACAGGGATTTCTATGAAAATAAGCGATATTTTAGGGGAAAAACAGGGATTTCTATGAAAATAAGCCATATTTTAGCTGAAAAACAGGGATTTCCATGAAAATAAGCGATATTTTAGGGGAAAAACAGGGATTTCTATGAAAATAAGCGATATTTTAGGGGAAAAACAGGGATTTCTATGAAAATAAGCGATATTTTAGGGGAAAAACAGGGATTTCTATGAAAATAAGCGATATTTAAGGGGAAAAACAGGGATTTCTATGAAAATAAGCGATATTTTAGGGTTAAAAACAGGGATTTCTATGAAAATAAGCGATATTTAAGGGGAAAAACAGGGATTTCTATGAAAATAAGTGATATTTTAGGGGAAAAACACGGATTTCTATGAAAATAAGCGATATTTTTGGGAAAAACAGGGATTTCTATGAAAATAAGCGATATTTTAGGGGAAAAACAGGGATTTCTATGAAAATAAGCGATATTTAAGGGGAAAAACAGGGATTTCTATGAAAATAAGCGATATATTAGGTTAAAAACAGGGATTTCTATGAAAATAAGCGATATTTTAGGGGAAAAACAGGGATTTCTGTGAAAATAAGCGATATTTAAGGGTTAAAACAGGGATTTCGATGAAAATAAGCGATATTTTAGGAGAAAAACAGGGATTTTGATGAAAATAAGCGATATTTTAGGGGAAAAACAGGGATTTGTATGAAAATAAGCGATATTTTTGGGTTAAAAACAGGGATTTCTATGAAAATAAGCGATATTTAAGGGGAAAAACAGGGATTTCTAAGAAAATAAGCGATATTTAAGGGGAAAAACAGGGATTTCTATGAAAATAAGCGATATTTTAGGGGAAAAACAGGGATTTCTATGAAAATAAGCGATATTTTAAGGTTAAAAACAGGGATTTCTATGAAAATAAGCGATATTTTAGGGGAAAAACAGGGATTTCTATGGAAATAAGCGATATTTTACGGGAAAAACAGGGATTTCTATGAAAATAAGCTATATTTTAGGGGAAAAACAGGGATTTCTATGAAAATAAGCGATATTTTAGGGGAAAAACAGGGATTTCTATGAAAATAAGCGATATTTCATGTTAAAAACAGGGATTTCTATGAAAATAAGCGATATTTAAGGGGAAAAACAGGGATTTCTATGAAAATAAGCGATATTTTAGGGGAAAAACAGGGATTTTGATGAAAATAAGCGATATTTTAGGGGAAAAACAGGGATTTCTATGAAAATAAGCGATATTTTAGGGGAAAAACAGGGATTTTGATGAAAATAAGCGATATTTTAGGGTTAAATACAGGGATTTCTATAAAAATAAGCGATATTTAAGGTTAAAAACAGGGATTTTGATGAAAATAAGCGATATTTAAGGGGAAAAACAGGGATTTCTATGAAAATAAGCGATATTTAAGGTTAAAAACAGGGATTTCTAAGAAAATAAGCGATATTTAAGGGGAAAAACAGGGATTTCTATGAAAATAAGCGATATTTCATGTTAAAAACAGGGATTTCTATGAAAATAAGCGATATTTAAGGGGAAAAACAGGGATTTCTATGAAAATAAGCGATATTTTAGGGGAAAAACAGGGATTTCTATGAAAATAAGCGATATTTTAGGGGAAAAACAGGGATTTCTATGAAAATAAGCGATATTTTAGGGGAAAAAATGGGGATTTCTATGAAAATAAGCGATATTTTAGGTTAAAAACAGGGATTTCTATGAAAATAGGCGATATTTCAGGGGAAAAACAGGGATTTCTGTGAAAATAAGCAATATTTTAGGGGAAAAACAGGGATTTCTGTGAAAATAAGCGATATTTTAGGGGAAAAACAGGGATTTCTATGAAAATAAGCGATATTTAAGGGGAAAAACAGGGATTTCTATGAAAATAAGCGATATTTTAGGGGAAAAACAGGGATTTCTATGAAAATAAGCGATATTTTAGGGGAAAAACAGGGATTTCTATGAAAATAAGCGATATTTTAGGGGAAAAACAGGGATTTCTATGAAAATAAGCGATATTTTAGGGGAAAAAATGGGGATTTCTATGAAAATAAGCGATATTTTAGGTTAAAAACAGGGATTTCTATGAAAATAAGCGATATTTAAGGTTAAAAACAGGGATTTTGATGAAAATAAGCGATATTTTAGGGGAAAAACAGGGATTTCTATGAAAATAAGCGATATTTTAGGGGAAAAACAGGGATTTTGATGAAAATAAGCGATATTTTAGGGGAAAAACAGGGATTTCTATGAAAATAAGCGATATTTTAGGGGAAAAACAGGGATTTCTATGAAAATAAGCGATATTTTAGGTTAAAAACAGGGATTTCTATGAAAATAAGCGATATTTTTGGGAAAAACAGGGATTTCTATGAAAATAAGCGATATTTTAGGGGAAAAACAGGGATTTCTATGAAAATAAGCGATATTTCAAAGGAAAAACAGGGATTTCTATGAAAATAAGCGATATTTTAGGGGAAAAACAGGGATTTCTATGAAAATAAGCGATATTTTAGGGTTAAAAACAGGGATTTCTATGAAAATAAGCGATATTTTAGGGGAAAAACAGGGATTTCTATGAAAATAAGCGATATTTTAGGGGAAAAACAGGGATTTCTATGAAAATAAGCGATATTTTAGGGGAAAAACAGGGATTTCTATGAAAATAAGCGATATTTTAGGGGAAAAAATGGGGATTTCTATGAAAATAAGCGATATTTTAGGTTAAAAACAGGGATTTCTATGAAAATAGGCGATATTTCAGGGGAAAAACAGGGATTTCTATGAAAATAAGCAATATTTTAGGGGAAAAACAGGGATTTCTGTGAAAATAAGCGATATTTTAGGGGAAAAACAGGGATTTCTATGAAAATAAGCGATATTTAAGGGGAAAAACAGGGATTTCTATGAAAATAAGCGATATTTTAGGGGAAAAACTGGGATTTCTATGAAAATAAGCGATATTTTAGGGGAAAAACAGGGATTTCTATGAAAATAAGCGATATTTTAGGTTAAAAACAGGGACTTCTATGAAAATAAGCGATATTTTAGCGGAAAAACAGGGATTTCTATGAAAATAAGCGATATTTTAGGGGAAAAACAGGGATTTCTATGAAAATAAGCGATATTTTAGGGGAAAAACAGGGATTTTGATGAAAATAAGCGATATTTTAGGGGAAAAACAGGGATTTCTATGAAAATAAGCGATATTTTAGGGGAAAAACAGGGATTTCTATGAAAATAAGCGATATTTTAGGTTAAAAACAGGGATTTCTATGAAAATAAGCGATATTTTTGGGAAAAACAGGGATTTCTATGAAAATAAGCGATATTTTAGGGGAAAAACAGGGATTTCTATGAAAATAAGCGATATTTTAGGGGAAAAACAGGGATTTCTATGAAAATAAGCGATATTTTACGGGAAAAAAAGGGATTTCTATGAAAATAAGCGATATTTTAGGTTAAAAACAGGGATTTCGATGAAAATAAGCGATATTTAAGGTTAAAAACAGGGATTTCTATGAAAATAAGCGATATTTTAGGGTTAAAAACAGGGATTTCTATGAAAATAAGCGATATTTTAGGGGAAAAACACGGATTTCTATGAAAATAAGCGATATTTTAGGGGAAAAACAGGGATTTTGATGAAAATAAGCGATATTTTAGGGGAAAAACAGGGATTTCTATGAAAATAAGCGATATTTTAGGGGAAAAACAGGGATTTCTATGAAAATAAGCGATATTTTTGGGGAAAAACAGGGATTTCTATGAAAATAAGCGATATTTTAGGGGAAAAACAGGGATTTCTATGAAAATAAGCGATATTTTAGGGGAAAAACAGGGATTTCTATGAAAATAAGCGATATTTTTGGGGAAAAACAGGGATTTCTATGAAAATAAGCGATATTTAAGGTTAAAAACAGGGATTTCTATGAAAATAAGCGATATTTTAGGTTAAAAACAGGGATTTCTATGAAAATAAGCGATATTTAAGGGGAAAAACAGGGATTTCTATGAAAATAAGCGATATTTTAGGGTTAAAAACAGGGATTTCTATGAAAATAAGCGATATTTAAGGGGAAAAACAGGGATTTCTATGACAATAAGCGATATTTAAGGGGAAAAACAGGGATTTCTATGAAAATAAGCGATATTTTAGGGGAAAAACAGGGATTTGTATGAAAATAAGCGATATTTTAGGAGAAAAACAGGGATTTCTATGAAAATAAGCAATATTTAAGGGTTAAAACAGGGATTTCGATGAAAATAAGCGATATTTTAGGAGAAAAACAGGGATTTTGATGAAAATAAGCGATATTTTAGGGGAAAAACGGATTTGTATGAAAATAAGCGATATTTAATGTTAAAAACAGGGATTTCTATGAAAATAAGCGATATTTAAGGGGAAAAACAGGGATTTGTATGAAAATAAGCGATATTTAAGGGGAAAAACAGGGATTTCTATGAAAATAAGCGATATTTAAGGTTAAAAACAGGGATTTGTATGAAAATAAGCGATATTTTAGGGGAAAAACAGGGATTTCTATGAAAATAAGCGATATTTTACGGGAAAAACAGGGATTTCTATGAAAATAAGCTATATTTTAGGGGAAAAACAGGGATTTCTATGAAAATAAGCGATATTTTAGGGGAAAAACAGGGATTTCTATGAAAATAAGTGATATTTAATGTGAAAAACTGGGATTTCTAAGAAAATAAGCGATATTTAAGGTTAAAAACAGGGATTTCCATGAAAATAAGCGATATTTTAGGGGAAAAACAGTGATTTCTATGAAAATAAGCGATATTTTAGGGTTAAATACAGGGATTTCTATGAAAATAAGCGATATTTAAGGTTAAAAACAGGGATTTTGATGAAAATAAGCGATATTTTAGGGGAAAAACAGGGATTTCTATGAAAATAAGCGATATTTTAGGGGAAAAACAGGGATTTGTATGAAAATAAGCGATATTTAATGTTAAAAACAGGGATTTCTATGAAAATAAGCGATATTTAAGGGGAAAAACAGGGATTTCTATGAAAATAAGCGATATTTAAGGGGAAAAACGGATTTCTATGAAAATAAGCGATATTTAAGGTTAAAAACAGGGATTTGTATGAAAATAAGCGATATTTAAGGGGAAAAACAGGGATTTCTATGAAAATAAGCGATATTTTACGGGAAAAACAGGGATTTCTATGAAAATAAGCGATATTTTAGGGGAAAAACAGGGATTTCTATGAAAATAAGCGATATTTTAGGTTAAAAACAGGGATTTCTATGAAAATAAGTGATATTTAATGTGAAAAACTGGGATTTCTAAGAAAATAAGCGATATTTTAGGGGAAAAACAGGGATTTCCATGAAAATAAGCGATATTTTAGGGGAAAAACAGTGATTTCTATGAAAATAAGCGATATTTTAGGGTTAAATACAGGGATTTCTATGAAAATAAGCGATATTTAAGGTTAAAAACAGGGATTTTGATGAAAATAAGCGATATTTTAGGGGAAAAACAGGGATTTCTATGAAAATAAGCGATATTTTAGGGGAAAAACAGGGATTTCTATGAAAATAAGCGATATTTAAGGTTAAAAACAGGGATTTCTATGAAAATAAGCGATATTTTAGGGGAAAAACAGGGATTTCTATGAAAATAAGCGATATTTTAGGGGAAAAACAGGGATTTCTATGAAAATAAGCGATATTTTAGGTTAAAAACAGGGATTTCTATGAAAATAAGCGATATTTTTGGGGAAAAACAGGGATTTCTATGAAAATAAGCGATATTTTAGGGGAAAAACAGGGATTTCTATGAAAATAAGCGATATTTTAGGGGAAAAACAGGGATTTCTATGAAAATAAGCGATATTTTAGGTTAAAAACAGGGATTTCTATGAAAATAAGCGATATTTTAGGGGAAAAAATGGGGATTTCTATGAAAATAAGCGATATTTTTGGGGAAAAACAGGGATTTCTATGAAAATAAGCGATATTTTAGGGGAAAAACAGGGATTTCTATGAAAATAAGCGATATTTTAGGGGAAAAACAGGGATTTCTATGAAAATAAGCGATATTTTAAGGTTAAAAACAGGGATTTCTATGAAAATAAGCGATATTTTAGGGGAAAAACAGTGATTTCTATGAAAATAAGCGATATTTTAGGTTAAAAACAGGGATTTCTATGAAAATAAGCGATATTTTAGGAGAAAAACAGGGATTTCTATGAAAATAAGCGATATTTAAGGGGAAAAACAGGGATTTCGATGAAAATAAGCGATATTTTAGGGGAAAAACAGGGATTTCTATGAAAATAAGCGATATTTTAGGGGAAAAACGGGGATTTGTATGAAAATAAGCGATATTTAATGTTAAAAACAGGGATTTCTAAGAAAATAAGCGATATTTAAGGGGAAAAACAGGGATTTCTATGAAAATAAGCGATATTTAAGGGGAAAAACAGGGATTTGTATGAAAATAAGCGATATTTTAGGGGAAAAACAGGGATTTCTATGAAAATAAGCGATATTTTAGGGGAAAAACAGGGATTTCTATGAAAATAAGCGATATTTTACGGGAAAAACAGGGATTTCTATGAAAATAAGCGATATTTAAGGGGAAAAACAGGGATTTCTATGAAAATAAGCGATATTTTAGGTTAAAAACAGGGATTTCTATGAAAATAAGCGATATTTAATGTGAAAAACAGGGATTTCTAAGAAAATAAGCGATATTTAAGGTTAAAAACAGGGATTTCCATGAAAATAAGCGATATTTTAGGGGAAAAACAGTGATTTCTATGAAATTAAGCGATATTTTAGGGTTAAATACAGGGATTTCTATGAAAATAAGCGATATTTAAGGGGAAAAACAGGGATTTCTATGAAAATAAGCGATATTTAAGGGGAAAAACAGGGATTTCTATGAAAATAAGCGATATTTTAGGGGAAAAACAGGGATTTCTATGAAAATAAGCGATATTTTAGGGGAAAAACAGGGATTTCTATGAAAATAAGCGATATTTTAGGGGAAAACAGGGATTTCTATGAAAATAAGCGATATTTTAGGGGAAAAACAGGGATTTCTATGAAAATAAGCGATATTTTAGGGGAAAAACAGGGATTTCTATGAAAATAAGCGATATTTAAGGGGAAAAACAGGGATTTCTGTGAAAATAAGTGATATTTTAGGGGAAAAACAGGGATTTCTATGAAAATAAGCGATATTTTAGGGGAAAAATAGGGATTTCTATGAAAATAAGCGATATTTAAGGGGAAAAACAGGGAGTTCTATGAAAATAAGCGATATTTTAGGGGAAAAACAGGGATTTCTATGAAAATAAGCGATATTTTTGGGTTAAAAACAGGGATTTCTATGAAAATAAGCGATATTTTAGGGGAAAAGCAGGGATTTCGATGAAAATAAGCGATATTTTAGGGGAAAAACAGGGATTTCTATGACAATAAGCGATATTTTAGGGGAAAAACAGGGATTTCTATGAAAATAAGCGATATTTAAGGTTAAAAACAGGGATTTCTATGAAAATAAGCGATATTTTAGGGGAAAAACAGGGATTTCTATGAAAATAAGCGATATTTTAGGGGAAAAACAGGGATTTCTATGAAAATAAGCGATATTTTAGGGGAAAAACAGGGATTTCTATGAAAATAAGCCATATTTTAGCTGAAAAACAGGGATTTCCATGAAAATAAGCGATATTTTAGGGGAAAAACAGGGATTTCTATGAAAATAAGCGATATTTTAGGGGAAAAACAGGGATTTCTATGAAAATAAGCGATATTTTAGGGGAAAAACAGGGATTTCTATGAAAATAAGCGATATTTAAGGGGAAAAACAGGGATTTCTATGAAAATAAGCGATATTTTAGGGTTAAAAACAGGGATTTCTATGAAAATAAGCGATATTTAAGGGGAAAAACAGGGATTTCTATGAAAATAAGTGATATTTTAGGGGAAAAACACGGATTTCTATGAAAATAAGCGATATTTTTGGGAAAAACAGGGATTTCTATGAAAATAAGCGATATTTTAGGGGAAAAACAGGGATTTCTATGAAAATAAGCGATATTTAAGGGGAAAAACAGGGATTTCTATGAAAATAAGCGATATATTAGGTTAAAAACAGGGATTTCTATGAAAATAAGCGATATTTTAGGGGAAAAACAGGGATTTCTGTGAAAATAAGCGATATTTAAGGGTTAAAACAGGGATTTCGATGAAAATAAGCGATATTTTAGGAGAAAAACAGGGATTTTGATGAAAATAAGCGATATTTTAGGGGAAAAACAGGGATTTGTATGAAAATAAGCGATATTTTTGGGTTAAAAACAGGGATTTCTATGAAAATAAGCGATATTTAAGGGGAAAAACAGGGATTTCTAAGAAAATAAGCGATATTTAAGGGGAAAAACAGGGATTTCTATGAAAATAAGCGATATTTTAGGGGAAAAACAGGGATTTCTATGAAAATAAGCGATATTTTAAGGTTAAAAACAGGGATTTCTATGAAAATAAGCGATATTTTAGGGGAAAAACAGGGATTTCTATGGAAATAAGCGATATTTTACGGGAAAAACAGGGATTTCTATGAAAATAAGCTATATTTTAGGGGAAAAACAGGGATTTCTATGAAAATAAGCGATATTTTAGGGGAAAAACAGGGATTTCTATGAAAATAAGCGATATTTCATGTTAAAAACAGGGATTTCTATGAAAATAAGCGATATTTAAGGGGAAAAACAGGGATTTCTATGAAAATAAGCGATATTTTAGGGGAAAAACAGGGATTTTGATGAAAATAAGCGATATTTTAGGGGAAAAACAGGGATTTCTATGAAAATAAGCGATATTTTAGGGGAAAAACAGGGATTTTGATGAAAATAAGCGATATTTTAGGGTTAAATACAGGGATTTCTATAAAAATAAGCGATATTTAAGGTTAAAAACAGGGATTTTGATGAAAATAAGCGATATTTAAGGGGAAAAACAGGGATTTCTATGAAAATAAGCGATATTTAAGGTTAAAAACAGGGATTTCTAAGAAAATAAGCGATATTTAAGGGGAAAAACAGGGATTTCTATGAAAATAAGCGATATTTCATGTTAAAAACAGGGATTTCTATGAAAATAAGCGATATTTAAGGGGAAAAACAGGGATTTCTATGAAAATAAGCGATATTTTAGGGGAAAAACAGGGATTTCTATGAAAATAAGCGATATTTTAGGGGAAAAACAGGGATTTCTATGAAAATAAGCGATATTTTAGGGGAAAAACAGGGATTTCTATGAAAATAAGCGATATTTAAGGTTAAAAACAGGGATTTCGATGAAAATAAGCGATATTTTAGGGGAAAAACAGGGATTTCTATGAAAATAAGCGATATTTAAGGTTAAAAACAGGGATTTCTATGAAAATAAGCGATATTTTAGCTGAGGATTTCTATGAAAATAAGCGATATTTTAGGGGAAAAACAGGGATTCCTATGAAAATAAGCGATATTTTAGGGGAAAAACAGGGATTTCTATGAAAATAAGCGATATTTTAGGGGAAAAAACAGGGATTTCTATGAAAATAAGCGATATTTTAGGGGAAAAACAGGGATTTCGATGAAAATAAGCGACATTTTAGGGGAAAAACAGGGATTTCTATGAAAATAAGCGATATTTTAGGGGAAAAACAGGGATTTCTATGAAAATAAGCGATATTTTAGGTTAAAAACAGGGATTTCTATGAAAATAAGCGATATTTAAGGTTAAAAACAGGGATTTCTATGAAAATAAGCGATATTTTAGCTGAAAAACAGGGATTTCTATGAAAATAAGCGATATTTTAGGTTAAAAACAGGGATTTCTATGAAAATAAGCGATATTTTAGGTTAAAAACAGGGATTTCTATGAAAATAAGCGATATTTTAGGTTAAAAACAGGGATTTCTATGAAAATAAGCGATATTTTAGGGGAAAAAACAGGGATTTCTATGAAAATAAGCGATATTTTAGGGGAAAAACAGGGATTTCTATGAAAATAAGCGATATTTTAGGAGAAAAACAGGGATTTTGATGAAAATAAGCGATATTTTAGGGGAAAAACAGGGATTTGTATGAAAATAAGTGATATTTAATGTTAAAAACAGGGATTTCTATGAAAATAATTGATATTTAAGGGGAAAAACAGGGATTTCTATGAAAATAAGCGATATTTCATGTTAAAAACAGGGATTTCTATGAAAATAAGCGATATTTTAGGGGAAAAACAGGGATTTCCATGAAAATAAGCGATATTTTAGGGGAAAAACAGGGATTTCTATGAAAATAAGCGATATTTTAGGGGAAAAAATAGGGATTTCGATGAAAATAAGCGATATTTTAGGGGAAAAATAGGGATTTCTATGAAAATAAGCGATATTTTAGGGGAAAAACAGGGATTTCTATGAAAATAAGCGATATTTTTGGGTTAAAAACAGGGATTTCTATGAAAATAAGCGATATTTTAGGGGAAAAGCAGGGATTTCTATGAAAATAAGCGATATTTCAAAGGAAAAACAGGGATTTCTATGAAAATAAGCGATATTTTAGCTGAAAAACAGGGATTTCTATGAAAATAAGCCATATTTTAGCTGAAAAAAAAGGGATTTCTATGAAAATAAGCGATATTTTAGGTTAAAAACAGGGATTTCTATGAAAATAAGCGATATTTAAGGGGAAAAACAGGGATTTCTATGAAAATAAGCGATATTTTAGGGGAAAAACAGGGATTTCTAAGAAAATAAGCGATATTTCATGTTAAAAACAGGGATTTCTATGAAAATAAGCGATATTTCATGTTAAAAACAGGGATTTCTATGAAAATAAGCGATATTTAAGGGGGAAAAACAGGGATTTCTATGAAAATAAGCGATATTTTAGGGGAAAAACAGGGATTTCTATGAAAATAAGCGATATTTTAGGGGAAAAACAGGGATTTCTATGAAAATAAGCGATATTTAAGGTTAAAAACAGGGATTTCGATGAAAATAAGCGATATTTTAGGGGAAAAAACAGGGATTTCTATGAAAATAAGCGATATTTAAGGTTAAAAACAGGGATTTCGATGAAAATAAGCGATATTTTAGGGGAAAAACAGGGATTTCTATGAAAATAAGCGATATTTAAGGTTAAAAACAGGGATTTCTATGAAAATAAGCGATATTTTAGCTGAAAAACAGGGATTTCTGTGAAAATAAGCGATATTTTAGGGGAAAAACAGGGATTTCTGTGAAAATAAGCGATATTTTAGGGGAAAAACAGGGATTTCTGTGAAAATAAGCGATATTTTAGGGGAAAAACAGGGATTTCTATGAAAATAAGCGATATTTTAGGGGAAAAAAAGGGATTTCTATGAAAATAAGCGATATTTTAGGTTAAAAACAGGGATTTCTATGAAAATAAGCGATATTTTAGGTTAAAAACAGGGATTTCTATGAAAATAAGCGATATTTTAGGGGAAAAAACAGGGATTTCGATGAAAATAAGCGACATTTTAGGGGAAAAACAGGGATTTCTATGAAAATAAGCGATATTTTAGGGGAAAAACAGGGATTTCTATGAAAATAAGCGATATTTTAGGTTAAAAACAAGGATTTCTATGAAAATAAGCGATATTTAAGGTTAAAAACAGGGATTTCTATGAAAATAAGCGATATTTTAGGTTAAAAACAGGGATTTCTATGAAAATAAGCGATATTTTAGGTTAAAAACAGGGATTTCTATGAAAATAAGCAATATTTTAGGTTAAAAACAGGGATTTCTATGAAAATAAGCGATATTTTAGGAGAAAAACAGGGATTTCTATGAAAATAAGCGATATTTTAGGGGAAAAACAGGGATTTCTATGAAAATAAGCGATATTTTAGGAGAAAAACAGGGATTTTGATGAAAATAAGCGATATTTTAGGGGAAAAACAGGGATTTGTATGAAAATAAGTGATATTTAATGTTAAAAACAGGGATTTCTATGAAAATAATTGATATTTTAGGGGAAAAACAGGGATTTCTAGAAAATAAGCGATATTTCATGTTAAAAACAGGGATTTCTATGAAAATAAGCGATATTTTAGGGGAAAAACAGGGATTTCCATGAAAATAAGCGATATTTTAGGGGAAAAACAGGGATTTCTATGAAAATAAGCGATATTTTAGGGGAAAAATAGGGATTTCGATGAAAATAAGCGATATTTTAGGGGAAAAACAGGGATTTCTATGAAAATAAGCGATATTTTAGGGGAAAAACAGGGATTTCTATGAAAATAAGCGATATTTTTGGGTTAAAAACAGGGATTTCTATGAAAATAAGCGATATTTTAGGGGAAAAGCAGGGATTTCTATGAAATAAGCGATATTTCAAAGGAAAAACAGGGATTTCTATGAAAATAAGCGATATTTTAGCTGAAAAACAGGGATTTCTATGAAAATAAGCGATATTTTAGGGGAAAAAAACAGGGATTTCTATGAAAATAAGCGATATTTTAGGTTAAAAACAGGGATTTCTATGAAAATAAGCGATATTTAAGGGGAAAAACAGGGATTTCTATGAAAATAAGCGATATTTTAGGGGAAAAACAGGGATTTCTATGAAAATAAGCGATATTTTAGGGGAAAAAAAGGGATTTCGATGAAAATAAGCGATATTTTAGGGTTAAAAACAGGGATTTCTATGAAAATAAGCGATATTTTAGGGGAAAAACAGGGATTTTGATGAAAATAAGCGATATTTTAGGGGAAAAACAGGGATTTCTATGAAAATAAGCTATATTTTAGGGGAAAAACAGGGATTTCTATGAAAATAAGCGATATTTAAGGGGAAAAAACAGGGATTTCTATGAAAATAAGCGATATTTTAGGGGAAAAACAGGGATTTCTATGAAAATAAGCGATATTTTAGGGGAAAAACAGGGATTTCTGTGAAAATAAGCGATATTTTTGGGGAAAAACAGGGATTTTGATGAAAATAAGCGATATTTTAGGTTAAAAACAGGGATTTCTATGAAAATAAGCGATATTTTAGGGGAAAAACAGGGATTTCTATGAAAATAAGCGATATTTTAGGGTTAAATACAGGGATTTCTATGAAAATAAGCGATATTTAAGGTTAAAAACAGGGATTTTGATGAAAATAAGCGATATTTTAGGGGAAAAACAGGGATTTCTATGAAAATAAGTGATATTTAA
The DNA here is from genome assembly GCF_023343835.1 of Lagopus muta. Classification (NCBI taxonomy): domain Eukaryota; kingdom Metazoa; phylum Chordata; class Aves; order Galliformes; family Phasianidae; genus Lagopus; species Lagopus muta. Next base: position 217,300 of record NW_026040269.1, read on the forward strand.
GGTTAAAAACAGGGATTTCTATGAAAATAAGCGATATTTAAGGTTAAAAACAGGGATTTCTATGAAAATAAGCGATATTTTAGGGGAAAAACAGGGATTTCTATGAAAATAAGCGATATTTTAGGGGAAAAACAGGGATTTCTATGAAAATAAGCGATATTTTAGGGTTAAAAACAGGGATTTCTATGAAAATAAGCGATATTTTAGGTTAAAAACAGGGATTTCTATGAAAATAAGCGATATTTTAGGGGAAAAACAGGGATTTCTATGAAAATAGGCGATATTTAAGGTGAAAACCAGGGATTTCTATGAAAATAAGCGATATTTAAGGGGAATATGAAAATAAGCGATATTTTAGGGGAAAAAACAGGGATTTTGATGAAAATAAGCGATATTTTAGGGGAAAAACAGGGATTTCTATGAAAATAAGCGATATTTTTAGGGGAAAAACAGGGATTTTGATGAAAATAAGCGATATTTTAGGGTTTAATACAGGGATTTCTATAAAAATAAGCGATATTTAAGGTTAAAAAACAGGGATTTTGATGAAAATAAGCGATATTTAAGGGGAAAAACAGGGATTTCTATGAAAATAAGCGATATTTAAGGTTAAAAACAGGGATTTCTATGAAAATAAGCGATATTTCATGTTAAAAACAGGGATTTCTATGAAAATAAGCGATATTTAAGGGGAAAAACAGGGATTTCTATGAAAATAAGCGATATTTTAGGGGAGAAAAACAGGGATTTCTATGAAAATAAGCGATATTTTAGGGGGAAAAACAGGGATTTCTATGAAAATAAGCGATATTTTAGGGGAAAAACAGGGATTTCTATGAAAATAAGCGATATTTTAGGGGAAAAAACAGGGATTTCTATGAAAATAAGCGATATTTAAGGTTAAAAACAGGGATTTCGATGAAAATAAGCGATATTTTAGGGGAAAAACAGGGATTTCTATGAAAATAAGCGATATTTAAGGTTAAAAACAGGGATTTCTATGAAAATAAGCGATATTTTAGCTGAAAAACAGGATTTCTGTGAAAATAAGCGATATTTTAGGGGAAAAACAGGGATTTCTGTGAAAATAAGCGATATTTTAGGGGAAAAACAGGGATTTCTGTGAAAATAAGCGATATTTTAGGGGAAAAACAGGGATTTCTATGAAAATAAGCGATATTTTAGGGGAAAAACAGGGATTTTCTATGAAAATAAGCGATATTTTAGGGGAAAAAACAGGGATTTCTATGAAAATAAGCGATATTTTAGGGGAAAAACAGGGATTTCTATGAAAATAAGCGATATTTTAGGGGAAAAAACAGGGATTTCGATGAAAATAAGCGACATTTTAGGGGAAAAAACAGGGATTTCTATGAAAATAAGCGATATTTTAGGGGGAAAAACAGGGATTTCTATGAAAATAAGCGATATTTTAGGTTAAAAACAAGGATTTCTATGAAAATAAGCGATATTTAAGGTTAAAAAACAGGGATTTCTATGAAAATAAGCGATATTTTTAGCTGAAAAACAGGGATTTCTATGAAAATAAGCGATATTTTAGGTTAAAAACAGGGATTTCTATGAAAATAAGCGATATTTTAGGTTAAAAACAGGGATTTCTATGAAAATAAGCGATATTTTAGGTTAAAAACAGGGATTTCTATGAAAATAAGCGATATTTTAGGAGAAAAACAGGGATTTCTATGAAAATAAGCGATATTTTAGGGGAAGAAAAACAGGGATTTCTATGAAAATAAGCGATATTTTAGGTTAAAAACAGGGATTTCTATGAAAATAAGCGATATTTCAGGGGGAAAAACAGGGATTTGTATGAAAATAAGTGATATTTAATGTTAAAAACAGGGATTTCTATGAAAATAATTGATATTTAAGGGGAAAAACAGGGATTTCTAAGAAAATAAGCGATATTTCATGTTAAAAACAGGGATTTCTATGAAAATAAGCGATATTTTAGCTGAAAAACAGGGATTTCTGTGAAAATAAGCGATATTTTAGGGGAAAAACAGGGATTTCTATGAAAATAAGCGATATTTTAGGGGAAAAATAGGGATTTCGATGAAAATAAGCGATATTTTAGGGGAAAAAACAGGGATTTCTATGAAAATAAGCGATATTTTAGGGGAAAAAACAGGGATTTCTATGAAAATAAGCGATATTTTAGGGTTAAAAACAGGGATTTCTATGAAAATAAGCGATATTTTAGGGGAAAAGCAGGGATTTCTATGAAAATAAGCGATATTTCAAAGGAAAAACAGGGATTTCTATGAAAATAAGCGATATTTTAGCTGAAAAACAGGGATTTCTATGAAAATAAGCGATATTTTAGGGGAAAAAAACAGGGATTTCTATGAAAATAAGCGATATTTTAGGTTAAAAACAGGGATTTCTATGAAAATAAGCGATATTTAAGGGGGAAAAACAGGGATTTCTATGAAAATAAGCGATATTTTAGGGGAAAAAACAGGGATTTCTATGAAAATAAGCGATATTTTAGGGGAAAAACAGGGATTTCTATGAAAATAAGCGATATTTTAGGGGAAAAAACAGGGATTTCTATGAAAATAAGCGATATTTAAGGTTAAAAACAGGGATTTCGATGAAAATAAGCGATATTTTAGGGGAAAAACAGGGATTTCTATGAAAATAAGCGATATTTAAGGTTAAAAACAGGGATTTCTATGAAAATAAGCGATATTTTAGCTGAAAAACAGGGATTTCTGTGAAAATAAGCGATATTTTAGGGGAAAAACAGGGATTTCTGTGAAAATAAGCGATATTTTAGGGGGAAAAACAGGGATTTCTATGAAAATAAGCTATATTTTAGGGGAAAAACAGGGATTTCTATGAAAATAAGCGATATTTAAGGGGAAAAACAGGGATTTCTATGAAAATAAGCGATATTTTAGGTTAAAAACAGGGATTTCTATGAAAATAAGCGATATTTAAGGGGAAAAACAGGGATTTCTATGAAAATAAGCGATATTTTAGGGGGAAAAAACAGGGATTTCTATGAAAATAAGCGATATTTTAGGGGAAAAACAGGGATTTCTATGAAAATAAGCGATATTTTAGGGGAAAAACAGGGATTTCTATGAAAATAAGCGATATTTAAGGTTAAAAAACAGGGATTTCGATGAAAATAAGCGATATTTTAGGGGAAAAACAGGGATTTCTATGAAAATAAGCGATATTTAAGGTTAAAAACAGGGATTTCTATGAAAATAAGCGATATTTTAGCTGAAAAACAGGGATTTCTGTGAAAATAAGCGATATTTTAGGGGAAAAACAGGGATTTCTGTGAAAATAAGCGATATTTTAGGGGAAAAAAACAGGGATTTCTGTGAAAATAAGCGATATTTTAGGGGAAAAAACAGGGATTTCTATGAAAATAAGCGATATTTTAGGGGAAAAACAGGGATTTCTATGAAAATAAGCGATATTTTAGGGGAAAAACAGGGATTTCTATGAAAATAAGCGATATTTTAGGGGAAAAACAGGGATTTCTATGAAAATAAGCGATATTTTAGGGGAAAAACAGGGATTTCGATGAAAATAAGCGACATTTTAGGGGAAAAACAGGGATTTCTATGAAAATAAGCGATATTTTAGGGGAAAAACAGGGATTTCTATGAAAATAAGCGATATTTTAGGTTAAAAACAAGGATTTCTATGAAAATAAGCGATATTTAAGGTTAAAAACAGGGATTTCTATGAAAATAAGCGATATTTTAGCTGAAAAACAGGGATTTCTATGAAAATAAGCGATATTTTAGGTTAAAAACAGGGATTTCTATGAAAATAAGCGATATTTTAGGTTAAAAACAGGGATTTCTATGAAAATAAGCGATATTTTAGGAGAAAAACAGGATTTCTATGAAAATAAGCGATATTTTAGGGGAAAAACAGGGATTTCTATGAAAATAAGCGATATTTTAGGAGAAAAACAGGGATTTTGATGAAAATAAGCGATATTTTAGGGGAAAAACAGGGATTTGTATGAAAATAAGTGATATTTAATGTTAAAAACAGGGATTTCTATGAAAATAATTGATATTTAAGGGGAAAAACAGGGATTTCTAAGAAAATAAGCGATATTTCATGTTAAAAACAGGGATTTCTATGAAAATAAGCGATATTTTAGGGGAAAAACAGGGATTTCCATGAAAATAAGCGATATTTTAGGGGAAAAACAGGGATTTCTATGAAAATAAGCGATATTTTAGGGGAAAAATAGGGATTTCTGTGAAAATAAGCGATATTTTAGGGGAAAAACAGGGATTTCTATGAAAATAAGCGATATTTTAGGGGAAAAACAGGGATTTCTATGAAAATAAGCGATATTTTTGGGTTAAAAACAGGGATTTCTATGAAAATAAGCGATATTTTAGGGGAAAAGCAGGGATTTCTATGAAAATAAGCGATATTTCAAAGGAAAAAACAGGGATTTCTATGAAAATAAGCGATATTTTAGCTGAAAAACAGGGATTTCTATGAAAATAAGCGATATTTTAGGGGAAAAAAACAGGGATTTCTATGAAAATAAGCGATATTTTAGGTTAAAAACAGGGATTTCTATGAAAATAAGCGATATTTAAGGGGAAAAACAGGGATTTCTATGAAAATAAGCGATATTTTAGGGGAAAAACAGGGATTTCTATGAAAATAAGCGATATTTTAGGGGAAAAAAAGGGATTTCGATGAAAATAAGCGATATTTTAGGGTTAAAAACAGGGATTTCTATGAAAATAAGCGATATTTTAGGGGAAAAAACAGGGATTTTGATGAAAATAAGCGATATTTTAGGGGAAAAAACAGGGATTTCTATGAAAATAAGCTATATTTTAGGGGAAAAACAGGGATTTCTATGAAAATAAGCGATATTTAAGGGGAAAAAACAGGGATTTCTATGAAAATAAGCGATATTTTAGGGGAAAAACAGGGATTTCTATGAAAATAAGCGATATTTAAGGGGAAAAAACAGGGATTTCTGTGAAAATAAGCGATATTTTTGGGGAAAAAACAGGGATTTTGATGAAAATAAGCGATATTTTAGGTTAAAAACAGGGATTTCTATGAAAATAAGCGATATTTTAGGGGAAAAACAGGGATTTCTATGAAAATAAGCGATATTTTAGGGTTAAATACAGGGATTTCTATGAAAATAAGCGATATTTAAGGTTAAAAACAGGGATTTTGATGAAAATAAGCGATATTTTAGGGGAAAAACAGGGATTTCTATGAAAATAAGCGATATTTTAGGGGAAAAACAGGGATTTCTATGAAAATAAGCGATATTTTAGGGGAAAAACAGGGATTTCTATGAAAATAAGCGATATTTTAGGGTTAAAAACAGGGATTTCTATGAAAATAAGCGATATTTTAGGTTAAAAACAGGGATTTCTATGAAAATAAGCGATATTTTACAGGAAAAACAGGGATTTCTATGAAAATAGGCGATATTTAAGGTGAAAACCAGGGATTTCTATGAAAATAAGCGATATTTAAGGGGAAAAACAGGGATTTCTATGAAAATAAGCGATATTTTAGGGGAAAAACAGGGATTTTGATGAAAATAAGCGATATTTTAGGGGAAAAACAGGGATTTCTATGAAAATAAGCGATATTTTAGGGGAAAAACAGGGATTTTGATGAAAATAAGCGATATTTTAGGGTTAAATACAGGGATTTCTATAAAAATAAGCGATATTTAAGGTTAAAAACAGGGATTTTGATGAAAATAAGCGATATTTAAGGGGAAAAACAGGGATTTCTATGAAAATAAGCGATATTTAAGGTTAAAAACAGGGATTTCTATGAAAATAAGCGATATTTCATGTTAAAAACAGGGATTTCTATGAAAATAAGCGATATTTAAGGGGAAAAACAGGGATTTCTATGAAAATAAGCGATATTTTAGGGGAAAAACAGGGATTTCTATGAAAATAAGCGATATTTTAGGGGAAAAACAGGGATTTCTATGAAAATAAGCGATATTTTAGGGGAAAAACAGGGATTTCTATGAAAATAAGCGATATTTTAGGGGAAAAACAGGGATTTCTATGAAAATAAGCGATATTTAAGGTTAAAAACAGGGATTTCGATGAAAATAAGCGATATTTTAGGGGAAAAACAGGGATTTCTATGAAAATAAGCGATATTTAAGGTTAAAAACAGGGATTTCTATGAAAATAAGCACAGGGATTTCTATGAAAATAAGCGATATTTTAGCTGAAAAACAGGGATTTCTGTGAAAATAAGCGATATTTTAGGGGAAAAACAGGGATTTCTGTGAAAATAAGCGATATTTTAGGGGAAAAACAGGGATTTCTGTGAAAATAAGCGATATTTTAGGGGAAAAAACAGGGATTTCTATGAAAATAAGCGATATTTTAGGGGAAAAACAGGGATTTCTATGAAAATAAGCGATATTTTAGGGGAAAAACAGGGATTTCTATGAAAATAAGCGATATTTTAGGGGAAAAACAGGGATTTCTATGAAAATAAGCGATATTTTAGGGGAAAAACAGGGATTTCGATGAAAATAAGCGACATTTTAGGGGAAAAACAGGGATTTCTATGAAAATAAGCGATATTTTAGGGGAAAAACAGGGATTTCTATGAAAATAAGCGATATTTTAGGTTAAAAACAAGGATTTCTATGAAAATAAGCGATATTTAAGGTTAAAAACAGGGATTTCTATGAAAATAAGCGATATTTTAGCTGAAAAACAGGGATTTCTATGAAAATAAGCGATATTTTAGGTTAAAAACAGGGATTTCTATGAAAATAAGCGATATTTTAGGTTAAAAACAGGGATTTCTATGAAAATAAGCGATATTTTAGGTTAAAAACAGGGATTTCTATGAAAATAAGCGATATTTTAGGAGAAAAACAGGGATTTCTATGAAAATAAGCGATATTTTAGGGGAAAAACAGGGATTTCTATGAAAATAAGCGATATTTTAGGTTAAAAACAGGGATTTTGATGAAAATAAGCGATATTTTAGGGGAAAAACAGGGATTTGTATGAAAATAAGTGATATTTAATGTTAAAAACAGGGATTTCTATGAAAATAATTGATATTTAAGGGGAAAAACAGGGATTTCTAAGAAAATAAGCGATATTTCATGTTAAAAACAGGGATTTCTATGAAAATAAGCGATATTTTAGGGGAAAAACAGGGATTTCCATGAAAATAAGCGATATTTTAGGGGAAAAACAGGGATTTCTATGAAAATAAGCGATATTTTAGGGGAAAAATAGGGATTTCGATGAAAATAAGCGATATTTTAGGGGAAAAACAGGGATTTCTATGAAAATAAGCGATATTTTAGGGGAAAAACAGGGATTTCTATGAAAATAAGCGATATTTTTGGGTTAAAAACAGGGATTTCTATGAAAATAAGCGATATTTTAGGGGAAAAGCAGGGATTTCTATGAAAATAAGCGATATTTCAAAGGAAAAACAGGGATTTCTATGAAAATAAGCGATATTTTAGCTGAAAAACAGGGATTTCTATGAAAATAAGCGATATTTTAGGGGAAAAAACAGGGATTTCTATGAAAATAAGCGATATTTTAGGTTAAAAACAGGGATTTCTATGAAAATAAGCGATATTTAAGGGGAAAAACAGGGATTTCTATGAAAATAAGCGATATTTTAGGGGAAAAACAGGGATTTCTATGAAAATAAGCGATATTTTAGGGGAAAAACAGGGATTTCTATGAAAATAAGCGATATTTTAGGGGAAAAACAGGGATTTCTATGAAAATAAGCGATATTTAAGGTTAAAAACAGGGATTTCGATGAAAATAAGCGATATTTTAGGGGAAAAACAGGGATTTCTATGAAAATAAGCGATATTTAAGGTTAAAAACAGGGATTTCTATGAAAATAAGCGATATTTTAGCTGAAAAACAGGGATTTCTGTGAAAATAAGCGATATTTTAGGGGAAAAACAGGGATTTCTGTGAAAATAAGCGATATTTTAGGGGAAAAACAGGGATTTCTATGAAAATAAGCTATATTTTAGGGGAAAAACAGGGATTTCTATGAAAATAAGCGATATTTAAGGGGAAAAACAGGGATTTCTATGAAAATAAGCGATATTTTAGGTTAAAAACAGGGATTTCTATGAAAATAAGCGATATTTAAGGGGAAAAACAGGGATTTCTATGAAAATAAGCGATATTTTAGGGGAAAAACAGGGCTTTCTATGAAAATAAGCGATATTTTAGGGGAAAAACAGGGATTTCTATGAAAATAAGCGATATTTTAGGGGAAAAACAGGGATTTCTATGAAAATAAGCGATATTTAAGGTTAAAAACAGGGATTTCGATGAAAATAAGCGATATTTTAGGGGAAAAACAGGGATTTCTATGAAAATAAGCGATATTTAAGGTTAAAAACAGGGATTTCTATGAAAATAAGCGATATTTTAGCTGAAAAACAGGGATTTCTGTGAAAATAAGCGATATTTTAGGGGAAAAACAGGGATTTCTGTGAAAATAAGCGATATTTTAGGGGAAAAACAGGGATTTCTGTGAAAATAAGCGATATTTTAGGGGAAAAACAGGGATTTCTATGAAAATAAGCGATATTTTAGGGGAAAAACAGGGATTTCTATGAAAATAAGCGATATTTTAGGGGAAAAACAGGGATTTCTATGAAAATAAGCGATATTTTAGGGGAAAAACAGGGATTTCTATGAAAATAAGCGATATTTTAGGGGAAAAACAGGGATTTCGATGAAAATAAGCGACATTTTAGGGGAAAAACAGGGATTTCTATGAAAATAAGCGATATTTTAGGGGAAAAACAGGGATTTCTATGAAAATAAGCGATATTTTAGGTTAAAAACAAGGATTTCTATGAAAATAAGCGATATTTAAGGTTAAAAACAGGGATTTCTATGAAAATAAGCGATATTTTAGCTGAAAAACAGGGATTTCTATGAAAATAAGCGATATTTTAGGGGAAAAACAGGGATTTCTATGAAAATAAGCGATATTTTAGGTTAAAAACAGGGATTTCTATGAAAATAAGCGATATTTTAGGGGAAAAACACGGATTTCTATGAAAATAAGCGATATTTTAGGGGAAAAAACAGGGATTTCTATGAAAATAAGCGATATTTTAGGAGAAAAACAGGGATTTTGATGAAAATAAGCGATATTTTAGGGGAAAAAACAGGGATTTGTATGAAAATAAGTGATATTTAATGTTAAAAACAGGGATTTCTATGAAAATAATTGATATTTAAGGGGAAAAACAGGGATTTCTAAGAAAATAAGCGATATTTCATGTTAAAAACAGGGATTTCTATGAAAATAAGCGATATTTTAGGGGAAAAACAGGGATTTCCATGAAAATAAGCGATATTTTAGGGGAAAAACAGGGATTTCTATGAAAATAAGCGATATTTTAGGGGAAAAATAGGGATTTCGATGAAAATAAGCGATATTTTAGGGGAAAAACAGGGATTTCTATGAAAATAAGCGATATTTTAGGGGAAAAACAGGGATTTCTATGAAAATAAGCGATATTTTTGGGTTAAAAACAGGGATTTCTATGAAAATAAGCGATATTTTAGGGGAAAAGCAGGGATTTCTATGAAAATAAGCGATATTTCAAAGGAAAAACAGGGATTTCTATGAAAATAAGCGATATTTTAGCTGAAAAACAGGGATTTCTATGAAAATAAGCGATATTTTAGGGGAAAAAACAGGGATTTCTATGAAAATAAGCGATATTTTAGGTTAAAAACAGGGATTTCTATGAAAATAAGCGATATTTAAGGGGAAAAACAGGGATTTCTATGAAAATAAGCGATATTTTAGGGGAAAAAACAGGGATTTCTATGAAAATAAGCGATATTTTAGGGGAAAAAAAGGGATTTCGATGAAAATAAGCGATATTTTAGGGTTAAAAACAGGGATTTCTATGAAAATAAGCGATATTTTAGGGGAAAAACAGGGATTTTGATGAAAATAAGCGATATTTTAGGGGAAAAACAGGGATTTCTATGAAAATAAGCTATATTTTAGGGGAAAAACAGGGATTTCTATGAAAATAAGCGATATTTAAGGGGAAAAACAGGGATTTCTATGAAAATAAGCGATATTTTAGGGGAAAAACAGGGATTTCTATGAAAATAAGCGATATTTAAGGGGAAAAACAGGGATTTCTGTGAAAATAAGCGATATTTTTGGGGAAAAACAGGGATTTTGATGAAAATAAGCGATATTTTAGGTTAAAAACAGGGATTTCTATGAAAATAAGCGATATTTTAGGGGAAAAACAGGGATTTCTATGAAAATAAGCGATATTTTAGGGTTAAATACAGGGATTTCTATGAAAATAAGCGATATTTAAGGTTAAAAACAGGGATTTTGATGAAAATAAGCGATATTTTAGGGGAAAAACAGGGATTTGTATGAAAATAAGTGATATTTAATGTTAAAAACAGGGATTTCTATGAAAATAATTGATATTTAAGGGGAAAAACAGGGATTTCTAAGAAAATAAGCGATATTTCATGTTAAAAACAGGGATTTCTATGAAAATAAGCGATATTTTAGGGGAAAAACAGGGATTTCCATGAAAATAAGCGATATTTTAGGGGAAAAACAGGGATTTCTATGAAAATAAGCGATATTTTAGGGGAAAAATAGGGATTTCGATGAAAATAAGCGATATTTTAGGGGAAAAAACAGGGATTTCTATGAAAATAAGCGATATTTTAGGGGAAAAACAGGGATTTCTATGAAAATAAGCGATATTTTTGGGTTAAAAACAGGGATTTCTATGAAAATAAGCGATATTTTAGGGGAAAAGCAGGGATTTCTATGAAAATAAGCGATATTTCAAAGGAAAAACAGGGATTTCTATGAAAATAAGCGATATTTTAGCTGAAAAACAGGGATTTCTATGAAAATAAGCGATATTTTAGGGGAAAAAACAGGGATTTCTATGAAAATAAGCGATATTTTAGGTTAAAAACAGGGATTTCTATGAAAATAAGCGATATTTAAGGGGAAAAACAGGGATTTCTATGAAAATAAGCGATATTTTAGGGGAAAAACAGGGATTTCTATGAAAATAAGCGATATTTTAGGGGAAAAAAAGGGATTTCGATGAAAATAAGCGATATTTTAGGGTTAAAAACAGGGATTTCTATGAAAATAAGCGATATTTTAGGGGAAAAACAGGGATTTTGATGAAAATAAGCGATATTTTAGGGGAAAAACAGGGATTTCTATGAAAATAAGCTATATTTTAGGGGAAAAACAGGGATTTCTATGAAAATAAGCGATATTTAAGGGGAAAAACAGGGATTTCTATGAAAATAAGCGATATTTTAGGGGAAAAACAGGGATTTCTATGAAAATAAGCGATATTTAAGGGGAAAAACAGGGATTTCTGTGAAAATAAGCGATATTTTTGGGGAAAAACAGGGATTTTGATGAAAATAAGCGATATTTTAGGTTAAAAACAGGGATTTCTATGAAAATAAGCGATATTTTAGGGGAAAAACAGGGATTTCTATGAAAATAAGCGATATTTTAGGGTTAAATACAGGGATTTCTATGAAAATAAGCGATATTTAAGGTTAAAAACAGGGATTTTGATGAAAATAAGCGATATTTTAGGGGAAAAACAGGGATTTCTATGAAAATAAGCGATATTTTAGGGGAAAAACAGGGATTTCTATGAAAATAAGCGATATTTAAGGTTAAAAACAGGGATTTCTATGAAAATAAGCGATATTTTAGGGGAAAAACAGGGATTTCTATGAAAATAAGCGATATTTTAGGGGAAAAACAGGGATTTCTATGAAAATAAGCGATATTTTAGGGTTAAAAACAGGGATTTCTATGAAAATAAGCGATATTTTAGGTTAAAAACAGGGATTTCTATGAAAATAAGCGATATTTTACGGGAAAAACAGGGATTTCTATGAAAATAGGCGATATTTAAGGTGAAAACCAGGGATTTCTATGAAAATAAGCGATATTTAAGGGGAAAAACAGGGATTTCTATGAAAATAAGCGATATTTTAGGGGAAAAACAGGGATTTCTATGAAAATAAGCGATATTTTAGGGGAAAAACGGGGATTTCTATGAAAATAAGCAATATTTTAGGGGAAAAACAGGGATTTCTGTGAAAATAAGCGATATTTTAGGGGAAAAACAGGGATTTCTATGAAAATAAGCGATATTTTAGGTTAAAAACAGGGATTTCTATGAAAATAAGCGATATTTTAGGGGAAAAACAGGGATTTCTATGAAAATAAGCGATATTTTAGGGTTAAATACAGGGATTTCTATGAAAATAAGCGATATTTAAGGTTAAAAACAGGGATTTTGATGAAAATAAGCGATATTTTAGGGGAAAAACAGGGATTTCTATGAAAATAAGCGATATTTAAGGGGAAAAACAGGGATTTCTATGAAAATAAGCGATATTTAAGGTTAAAAACAGGGATTTCTATGAAAATAAGCTATATTTTAGGGGAAAAACAGGGATTTCTATGAAAATAAGCGATATTTTAGGGGAAAAACAGGGATTTCTATGAAAATAAGCGATATTTTAGCTGAAAAACAGGGATTTCTGTGAAAATAAGCGATATTTTAGGGGAAAAACAGGGATTTCCATGAAAATAAGCGATATTTTAGGGGAAAAACAGGGATTTCTATGAAAATAAGCGATATTTTAGCTGAAAAACAGGGATTTCTGTGAAAATAAGCGATATTTAAGGTTAAAAACAGGGATTTTGATGAAAATAAGCGATATTTTAGGGGAAAAACAGGGATTTCTATGAAAATAAGCGATATTTAAGGTTAAAAACAGGGATTTCTATGAAAATAAGCGATATTTAAGGTTAAAAACAGGGATTTCTATGAAAATAAGCGATATTTTTGGGAAAAACAGGGATTTCTATGAAAATAAGCGATATTTAAGGGGAAAAACAGGGATTTCTATGAAAATAAGCGATATTTTAGCTGAAAAACAGGGATTTCTGTGAAAATAAGCGATATTTTAGGGGAAAAACAGGGATTTCTATGAAAATAAGCGATATTTTAGGGGAAAAACAGGGATTTCTATGAAAATAAGCGATATTTTAGCTGAAAAACAGGGATTTCTGTGAAAATAAGCGATATTTAAGGTTAAAAACAGGGATTTTGATGAAAATAAGCAATATTTTAGGGGAAAAACAGGGATTTCTATGAAAATAAGCGATATTTAAGGTTAAAAACAGGGATTTCTATGAAAATAAGCGATATTTTAGGGTTAAAAACAGGGATTTTGATGAAAATAAGCGATATTTTAGGGGAAAAAACAGGGATTTCTATGAAAATAAGCGATATTTTAGGGGAAAAACAGGGATTTCTATGAAAATAAGCGATATTTTAGGGTTAAAAACAGGGATTACTATGAAAATAAGCGATATTTTAGGTTAAAAACAGGCATTTCTATGAAAATAAGTGATATTTTACGGGAAAAACAGGGATTTCTATGAAAATAAGCGATATTTAAGGTTAAAAACAGGGATTTCTGTGAAAATAAGCGATATTTTAGGGGAAAAACAGGGATTTCTATGAAAATAAGCGATATTTTAGGGGAAAAAACAGGGATTTCTATGAAAATAAGCGATATTTTAGGGTTAAAAACAGGGATTTCTATGAAAATAAGCGATATTTTAGGTTAAAAACAGGGATTTCTATGAAAATAAGCGATATTTTACGGGAAAAACAGGGATTTCTATGAAAATAGGCGATATTTAAGGTGAAAACCAGGGATTTCTATGAAAATAAGCGATATTTAAGGGGAAAAACAGGGATTTCTATGAAAATAAGCGATATTTTAGGGGAAAAAACAGGGATTTCTATGAAAATAAGCGATATTTTAGGGGAAAAACAGGGATTTCTATGAAAATAAGCAATATTTTAGGGGAAAAACAGGGATTTCTGTGAAAATAAGCGATATTTTAGGGGAAAAACAGGGATTTCTATGAAAATAAGCGATATTTTAGGTTAAAAACAGGGATTTCTATGAAAATAAGCGATATTTTAGGGGAAAAAACAGGGATTTCTATGAAAATAAGCGATATTTTAGGGTTAAATACAGGGATTTCTATGAAAATAAGCGATATTTAAGGTTAAAAACAGGGATTTTGATGAAAATAAGCGATATTTTAGGGGAAAAACAGGGATTTCTATGAAAATAAGCGATATTTAAGGGGAAAAACAGGGATTTCTATGAAAATAAGCGATATTTAAGGTTAAAAACAGGGATTTCTATGAAAATAAGCTATATTTTAGGGGAAAAAACAGGGATTTCTATGAAAATAAGCGATATTTTAGGGGAAAAACAGGGATTTCTATGAAAATAAGCGATATTTTAGCTGAAAAACAGGGATTTCTGTGAAAATAAGCGATATTTTAGGGGAAAAACAGGGATTTCTATGAAAATAAGCGATATTTTAGGGGAAAAACAGGGATTTCTATGAAAATAAGCGATATTTTAGCTGAAAAACAGGGATTTCTGTGAAAATAAGCGATATTTAAGGTTAAAAACAGGGATTTTGATGAAAATAAGCGATATTTTAGGGGAAAAACAGGGATTTCTATGAAAATAAGCGATATTTAAGGTTAAAAACAGGGATTTCTATGAAAATAAGCGATATTTAAGGTTAAAAACAGGGATTTCTATGAAAATAAGCGATATTTTTGGGAAAAACAGGGATTTCTATGAAAATAAGCGATATTTTAGGGGAAAAACAGGGATTTCTATGAAAATAAGCGATATTTTAGCTGAAAAACAGGGATTTCTGTGAAAATAAGCGATATTTTAGGGGAAAAACAGGGATTTCTATGAAAATAAGCGATATTTTAGGGGAAAAACAGGGATTTCTATGAAAATAAGCGATATTTTAGCTGAAAAACAGGGATTTCTGTGAAAATAAGCGATATTTAAGGTTAAAAACAGGGATTTTGATGAAAATAAGCAATATTTTAGGGGAAAAACAGGGATTTCTATGAAAATAAGCGATATTTAAGGTTAAAAACAGGGATTTCTATGAAAATAAGCGATATTTTAGGGTTAAAAACAGGGATTTCTATGAAAATAAGCGATATTTTTGGGAAAAACAGGGATTTCTATGAAAATAAGCGATATTTTAGGGGAAAAACAGGGATTTCTATGAAAATAAGCGATATTTTAGGGTTAAAAACAGGGATTACTATGAAAATAAGCGATATTTTAGGTTAAAAACAGGCATTTCTATGAAAATAAGTGATATTTTACGGGAAAAACAGGGATTTCTATGAAAATAAGCGATATTTAAGGTGAAAAACAGGGATTTCTATGAAAATAAGCGATATTTTAGGGGAAAAACAGGGATTTCTATGAAAATAAGCGATATTTTAGGGGAAAAACAGGGATTTCTATGAAAATAAGCGATATTTTAGGTTAAAAACAGGGATTTCTATGAAAATAAGCGATATTTTAGGGTTAAAAACAGGGATTTCTATGAAAATAAGCGATATTTTAGGGGAAAAACAGGGATTTCTATGAAAATAAGCGATATTTTAGGGGAAAATCAGGGATTTCTGTGAAAATAAGCGATATTTTAGGGGAAAAACAGGGATTTCTATGAAAATAAGCGATATTTAAGGGGAAAAACAGGGATTTCTATGAAAATAAGCGATATTTAAGGTTAAAAACAGGGATTTCTATGAAAATAAGCGATATTTTAGGGGAAAAACAGGGATTTCTATGAAAATAAGCGATATTTTTGGGAAAAACAGGGATTTCTATGAAAATAAGTGATATTTTAGGGGAAAAACACGGATTTCTATGAAAATAAGCGATATTTTTGGGAAAAACAGGGATTTCTATGAAAATAAGCGATATTTTAGGGGAAAAACAGGGATTTCTATGAAAATAAGCGATATTTTAGGTTAAAAACAGGGATTTCTATGAAAATAAGCGATATTTTAGGTTAAATACAGGGATTTCTATGAAAATAAGCGATATTTAAGGTTAAAAACAGGGATTTTGATGAAAATAAGCGATATTTTAGGGGAAAAAACAGGGATTTCTATGAAAATAAGCGATATTTAAGGGGAAAAACAGGGATTTCTATGAAAATAAGCGATATTTAAGGGGAAAAACAGGGATTTCTATGAAAATAAGCTATATTTTAGGGGAAAAACAGGGATTTCTATGAAAATAAGCTATATTTTAGGGGAAAAACAGGGATTTCTATGAAAATAAGCGATATTTTAGGGGAAAAACAGGGATTTCTATGAAAATAAGCGATATTTAAGGGGAAAAACAGGGATTTCTATGAAAATAAGCGATATTTTAGGGGAAAAACAGGGATTTCTATGAAAATAAGCGATATTTAAGGGGAAAAACAGGGATTTCTATGAAAATAAGCTATATTTTAGGGGAAAAACAGGGATTTCTATGAAAATAAGCTATATTTTAGGGGAAAAACAGGGATTTCTGTGAAAATAAGCGATATTTTAGGGGAAAAACAGGGATTTCTATGAAAATAAGCGATATTTTAGGGGAAAAACAGGGATTTCTATGAAAATAAGCGATATTTTAGCTGAAAAACAGGGATTTCTGTGAAAATAAGCGATATTTAAGGTTAAAAACAGGGATTTTGATGAAAATAAGCGATATTTTAGGGGAAAAACAGGGATTTCTATGAAAATAAGCGATATTTAAGGTTAAAAACAGGGATTACTATGAAAATAAGCGATATTTAAGGTTAAAAACAGGGATTTCTATGAAAATAAGCGATATTTTTGGGAAAAACAGGGATTTCTATGAAAATAAGCGATATTTTAGGGGAAAAAACAGGGATTTCTATGAAAATAAGCGATATTTTAGGGTTAAAAACAGGGATTTCTATGAAAATAAGCGATATTTTAGGTTAAAAACAGGCATTTCTATGAAAATAAGCGATATTTTAGGGTTAAAAACAGGGATTTCTATGAAAATAAGCGATATTTAAGGTGAAAAACAGGGATTTCTATGAAAATCAGCGATATTTTAGGGGAAAAACAGGGATTTCTATGAAAATAAGCGATATTTTAGGGGAAAAACAGGGATTTCTATGAAAATAAGCGATATTTTAGGTTAAAAACAGGGATTTCTATGAAAATAAGCGATATTTTAGGGTTAAAAACAGGGATTTCTATGAAAATAAGCGATATTTTAGGGGAAAAACAGGGATTTCTATGAAAATAAGCGATATTTTAGGGGAAAAACAGGGATTTCTGTGAAAATAAGCGATATTTTAGGTTAAAAACAGGGATTTCTATGAAAATAAGCGATATTTTAGGGGAAAAACAGGGATTTCTATGAAAATAAGCGATATTTTAGGTTAAAAACAGGGATTTCTATGAAAATAAGCGATATTTTAGGGGAAAAACACGGATTTCTATGAAAATAAGCGATATTTTTGGGAAAAAACAGGGATTTCTATGAAAATAAGCGATATTTTAGGGGGAAAAACAGGGATTTCTATGAAAATAAGCGATATTTTAGGTTAAAAACAGGGATTTCTATGAAAATAAGCGATATTTTAGGGGAAAAACAGGGATTTCTATGAAAATAAGCGATATTTTAGGGGAAAAACAGGGATTTCTATGAAAATAAGCGATATTTAAGGGGAAAAACAGGGATTTCTATGAAAATAAGCGATATTTTAGCTGAAAAACAGGGATTTCTGTGAAAATAAGCGATATTTTAGGGGAAAAACAGGGATTTCTATGAAAATAAGCGATATTTTAGGTTAAAAACAGGGATTTCTATGAAAATAAGCAATATTTAAGGGGAAAAACAGGGATTTCTATGAAAATAAGCGATATTTTAGAGGAAAAACAGGGATTTCTATGAAAATAAGCGATATTTTAGGGTTAAATACAGGGATTTCTATGAAAATAAGCGATATTTTAGGGGAAAAAACAGGGATTTCTATGAAAATAAGCGATATTTAAGGTTAAAAACAGGGATTTTGATGAAAATAAGCGATATTTTAGGGGAAAAACAGGGATTTCTATGAAAATAAGCGATATTTTAGGGGAAAAACAGGGATTTCTATGAAAATAAGCGATATTTTAGGTTAAAAACAGGGATTTCTATGAAAATAAGCGATATTTTAGGGTTAAAAACAGGGATTTCTATGAAAATAAGCGATATTTAAGGGGAAAAACAGGGATTTCTATGAAAATAAGCGATATTTAAGGTTAAAAACAGGGATTTCTATGAAAATAAGCGATATTTAAGGGGAAAAACAGGGATTTCTATGAAAATAAGCGATATTTTTGGGAAAAACAGGGATTTCTATGAAAATAAGTGATATTTTAGGGGAAAAACACGGATTTCTATGAAAATAAGCGATATTTTTGGGAAAAACAGGGATTTCTATGAAAATAAGCGATATTTTAGGGGAAAAACAGGGATTTCTATGAAAATAAGCGATATTTTAGGTTAAAAACAGGGATTTCTATGAAAATAAGCGATATTTTAGGTTAAAAACAGGGATTTCTATGAAAATAAGCGATATTTTAGGGGAAAAACAGGGATTTCTATGAAAATAAGCGATATGTAATGTTAAATACAGGGATTTCTATGAAAATAAGCGATATTTAAGGTTAAAAACAGGGATTTTGATGAAAATAAGAGATATTTTAGGGGAAAAAACAGGGATTTCTATGAAAATAAGCGATATTTAAGGGGAAAAACAGGGATTTCTATGAAAATAAGCGATATTTAAGGGGAAAAACAGGGATTTCTATGAAAATAAGCTATATTTTAGGGGAAAAACAGGGATTTCTGTGAAAATAAGCGATATTTTAGGGGAAAAACAGGGATTTCTATGAAAATAAGCGATATTTCAGGGGAAAAACAGGGATTTCTATGAAAATAAGCGATATTTTAGCTGAAAAACAGGGATTTCTGTGAAAATAAGCGATATTTTAGGGGAAAAACAGGGATTTCTATGAAAATAAGCGATATTTTAGGGGAAAAACAGGGATTTCTATGAAAATAAGCGATATTTTAGCTGAAAAACAGGGATTTCTGTGAAAATAAGCGATATTTAAGGTTAAAAACAGGGATTTTGATGAAAATAAGCGATATTTTAGGGGAAAAACAGGGATTTCTATGAAAATAAGCGATATTTAAGGTTAAAAACAGGGATTACTATGAAAATAAGCGATATTTAAGGTTAAAAACAGGGATTTCTATGAAAATAAGCGATATTTTTGGGAAAAACAGGGATTTCTATGAAAATAAGCGATATTTTAGGGGAAAAACAGGGATTTCTATGAAAATAAGCGATATTTTAGGGTTAAAAACAGGGATTTCTATGAAAATAAGCGATATTTTAGGTTAAAAACAGGCATTTCTATGAAAATAAGCGATATTTTAGGGTTAAAAACAGGGATTTCTATGAAAATAAGCGATATTTAAGGTGAAAAACAGGGATTTCTATGAAAATAAGCGATATTTCAGGGGAAAAACAGGGATTTCTATGAAAATAAGCGATATTTTAGGGGAAAAACAGGGATTTCTATGAAAATAAGCGATATTTTAGGTTAAAAACAGGGATTTCTATGAAAATAAGCGATATTTTAGGGGAAAAAACAGGGATTTCTATGAAAATAAGCGATATTTTAGGGGAAAAACAGGGATTTCTATGAAAATAAGCGATATTTTAGGGGAAAAACAGGGATTTCTGTGAAAATAAGCGATATTTAAGGTTAAAAACAGGGATTTCTATGAAAATAAGCGATATTTTAGGGGAAAAACAGGGATTTCTATGAAAATAAGCGATATTTAAGGGGAAAAACAGGGATTTCTATGAAAATAAGCGATATTTTAGGTTAAAAACAGGGATTTCTATGAAAATAAGTGATATTTCAGGGGAAAAACACGGATTTCTATGAAAATAAGCGATATTTTAGGGTTAAAAACAGGGATTTCTATGAAAATAAGCGATATTTTAGGGGAAAAACAGGGATTTCTATGAAAATAAGCGATATTTTAGGTTAAAAACAGGGATTTCTATGAAAATAAGCGATATTTTAGGGGAAAAACAGGGATTTCTATGAAAATAAGCGATATTTTAGGGGAAAAACAGGGATTTCTATGAAAATAAGCGATATTTTAGGGGAAAAACAGGGATTTCTATGAAAATAAGCGATATTTTAGCTGAAAAACAGGGATTTCTGTGAAAATAAGCGATATTTTAGGGGAAAAACAGGGATTTCTATGAAAATAAGCGATATTTTAGGTTAAAAACAGGGATTTCTATGAAAATAAGCGATATTTAAGGGGAAAAACAGGGATTTCTATGAAAATAAGCGATATTTTAGAGGAAAAACAGGGATTTCTATGAAAATAAGCGATATTTTAGGGTTAAATACAGGGATTTCTATGAAAATAAGCGATATTTTAGGGGAAAAACAGGGATTTCTATGAAAATAAGCGATATTTAAGGTTAAAAACAGGGATTTTGATGAAAATAAGCGATATTTTAGGGGAAAAACAGGGATTTCTATGAAAATAAGCGATATTTTTGGGAAAAACAGGGATTTCTATGAAAATAAGCGATATTTTAGGGGAAAAACACGGATTTCTATGAAAATAAGCGATATTTTTGGGAAAAACAGGGATTTCTATGAAAATAAGCGATATTTTAGGGGAAAAACAGGGATTTCTATGAAAATAAGCGATATTTTAGGTTAAAAACAGGGATTTCTATGAAAATAAGCGATATTTTAGGTTAAAAACAGGGATTTCTATGAAAATAAGCGATATTTTAGGGGAAAAACAGGGATTTCTATGAAAATAAGCGATATGTAATGTTAAATACAGGGATTTCTATGAAAATAAGCGATATTTAAGGTTAAAAACAGGGATTTTGATGAAAATAAGCGATATTTAAGGGGAAAAACAGGGATTTCTATGAAAATAAGCTATATTTTAGGGGAAAAAACAGGGATTTCTATGAAAATAAGCGATATTTAAGGGGAAAAACAGGGATTTCTATGAAAATAAGCGATATTTTAGGGGAAAAACAGGGATTTCTATGAAAATAAGCGATATTTTAGGGGAAAAACAGGGATTTCTATGAAAATAAGCGATATTTTAGGGGAAAAAACAGGGATTTCTATGAAAATAAGCGATATTTTAGATGAAAAACAGGGATTTCTGTGAAAATAAGCGATATTTAAGGTTAAAAACAGGGATTTTGATGAAAATAAGCGATATTTTAGGGGAAAAACAGGGATTTCTATGAAAATAAGCGATATTTAAGGTTAAAAACAGGGATTACTATGAAAATAAGCGATATTTAAGGTTAAAAACAGGGATTTCTATGAAAATAAGCGATATTTTTGGGAAAAACAGGGATTTCTATGAAAATAAGCGATATTTTAGGGGAAAAACAGGGATTTCTATGAAAATAAGCGATATTTTAGGGTTAAAAACAGGGATTTCTATGAAAATAAGCGATATTTTAGGTTAAAAACAGGCATTTCTATGAAAATAAGCGATATTTTACGGGAAAAACAGGGATTTCTATGAAAATAAGCGATATTTAAGGTGAAAAACAGGGATTTCTATGAAAATAAGCGATATTTTAGGGGAAAAACAGGGATTTCTATGAAAATAAGCGATATTTTAGGGGAAAAACAGGGATTTCTATGAAAATAAGCGATATTTTAGGTTAAAAACAGGGATTTCTATGAAAATAAGCGATATTTTAGGTTAAAAACAGGGATTTCTATGAAAATAAGCGATATTTTAGGGGAAAAACAGGGATTTCTATGAAAATAAGCGATATTTTAGGGGAAAAACAGGGATTTCTGTGAAAATAAGCGATATTTAAGGTTAAAAACAGGGATTTCTATGAAAATAAGCGATATTTAAGGGGAAAAACAGGGATTTCTATGAAAATAAGCGATATTTTTGGGAAAAACAGGGATTTCTATGAAAATAAGCGATATTTAAGGTTAAAAACAGGGATTTCTATGAAAATAAGCGATATTTTTGGGAAAAACAGGGATTTCTATGAAAATAAGCGATATTTTAGGGGAAAAACAGGGATTTCTATGAAAATAAGCGATATTTTAGGTTAAAAACAGGGATTTCTATGAAAATAAGCGATATTTAAGGGGAAAAACAGGGATTTCTATGAAAATAAGCGATATTTAAGGTTAAAAACAGGGATTTCTATGAAAATAAGCGATATTTTAGGGGAAAAACAGGGATTTCTATGAAAATAAGCGATATTTTAGCTGAAAAACAGGGATTTCTGTGAAAATAAGCGATATTTTAGGGGAAAAACAGGGATTTCTATGAAAATAAGCGATATTTTAGGTTAAAAACAGGGATTTCTATGAAAATAAGCGATATTTAAGGGGAAAAACAGGGATTTCTATGAAAATAAGCGATATTTTAGAGGAAAAACAGGGATTTCTATGAAAATAAGCGATATTTTAGGGTTAAATACAGGGATTTCTATGAAAATAAGCGATATTTTAGGGGAAAAACAGGGATTTCTATGAAAATAAGCGATATTTAAGGTTAAAAACAGGGATTTTGATGAAAATAAGCGATATTTTAGGGGAAAAACAGGGATTTCTATGAAAATAAGCGATATTTAAGGTTAAAAACAGGGATTTCTATGAAAATAAGCGATATTTAAGGTTAAAAACAGGGATTTCTATGAAAATAAGCTATATTTTAGGGGAAAAACAGGGATTTCTATGAAAATAAGCGATATTTTAGGGGAAAAACAGGGATTTCTATGAAAATAAGCGATATTTTACGGGAAAAACAGGGATTTCTGTGAAAATAAGCGATATTTTAGGGGAAAAACAGGGATTTCTATGAAAATAAGCGATATTTTAGGTTAAAAACAGGGATTTCTATGAAAATAAGCGATATTTAAGGGGAAAAACAGGGATTTCTATGAAAATAAGCGATATTTTAGAGGAAAAACAGGGATTTCTATGAAAATAAGCGATATTTTAGGGTTAAATACAGGGATTTCTATGAAAATAAGCGATATTTTAGGGGAAAAACAGGGATTTCTATGAAAATAAGCGATATTTAAGGTTAAAAACAGGGATTTTGATGAAAATAAGCGATATTTTAGGGGAAAAACAGGGATTTCTATGAAAATAAGCGATATTTTTGGGAAAAACAGGGATTTCTATGAAAATAAGCGATATTTTAGGGGAAAAACACGGATTTCTATGAAAATAAGCGATATTTTTGGGAAAAACAGGGATTTCTATGAAAATAAGCGATATTTTAGGGGAAAAACAGGGATTTCTATGAAAATAAGTGATATTTTAGGTTAAAAACAGGGATTTCTATGAAAATAAGCGATATTTTAGGTTAAAAACAGGGATTTCTATGAAAATAAGCGATATTTTAGGGGAAAAACAGGGATTTCTATGAAAATAAGCGATATGTAATGTTAAATACAGGGATTTCTATGAAAATAAGCGATATTTAAGGTTAAAAACAGGGATTTTGATGAAAATAAGCGATATTTAAGGGGAAAAACAGGGATTTCTATGAAAATAAGCTATATTTTAGGGGAAAAACAGGGATTTCTATGAAAATAAGCGATATTTAAGGGGAAAAACAGGGATTTCTATGAAAATAAGCGATATTTTAGGGGAAAAACAGGGATTTCTATGAAAATAAGCGATATTTTAGGGGAAAAACAGGGATTTCTATGAAAATAAGCGATATTTTAGGGGAAAAACAGGGATTTCTATGAAAATAAGCGATATTTTAGCTGAAAAACAGGGATTTCTGTGAAAATAAGCGATATTTAAGGTTAAAAACAGGGATTTTGATGAAAATAAGCGATATTTTAGGGGAAAAACAGGGATTTCTATGAAAATAAGCGATATTTAAGGTTAAAAACAGGGATTACTATGAAAATAAGCGATATTTAAGGTTAAAAACAGGGATTTCTATGAAAATAAGCGATATTTTTGGGAAAAACAGGGATTTCTATGAAAATAAGCGATATTTTAGGGGAAAAACAGGGATTTCTATGAAAATAAGCGATATTTTAGGGTTAAAAACAGGGATTTCTATGAAAATAAGCGATATTTTAGGGGAAAAACAGGGATTTCTATGAAAATAAGCGATATTTTAGGGGAAAAACAGGGATTTCTATGAAAATAAGCGATATTTAAGGTGAAAAACAGGGATTTCTATGAAAATAAGCGATATTTTAGGGGAAAAACAGGGATTTCTATGAAAATAAGCGATATTTTAGGGGAAAAACAGGGATTTCTATGAAAATAAGCGATATTTTAGGTTAAAAACAGGGATTTCTATGAAAATAAGCGATATTTTAGGTTAAAAACAGGGATTTCTATGAAAATAAGCGATATTTTAGGGGAAAAACAGGGATTTCTATGAAAATAAGCGATATTTTAGGGGAAAAACAGGGATTTCTGTGAAAATAAGCGATATTTAAGGTTAAAAACAGGGATTTCTATGAAAATAAGCGATATTTAAGGGGAAAAACAGGGATTTCTATGAAAATAAGCGATATTTTTGGGAAAAACAGGGATTTCTATGAAAATAAGCGATATTTAAGGTTAAAAACAGGGATTTCTATGAAAATAAGCGATATTTTTGGGAAAAACAGGGATTTCTATGAAAATAAGCGATATTTTAGGGGAAAAACAGGGATTTCTATGAAAATAAGCGATATTTTAGGTTAAAAACAGGGATTTCTATGAAAATAAGCGATATTTTAGGGTAAAAACAGGGATTTCTATGAAAATAAGCGATATTTTAGGGGAAAAACAGGGATTTCTATGAAAATAAGCGATATTTTAGGGGAAAAACAGGGATTTCTATGAAAATAAGCGATATTTTAGCTGAAAAACAGGGATTTCTGTGAAAATAAGCGATATTTTAGGGGAAAAACAGGGATTTCTATGAAAATAAGCGATATTTTAGGTTAAAAACAGGGATTTCTATGAAAATAAGCGATATTTAAGGGGAAAAACAGGGATTTCTATGAAAATAAGCGATATTTTAGAGGAAAAACAGGGATTTCTATGAAAATAAGCGATATTTTAGGGTTAAATACAGGGATTTCT
This sequence comes from Lagopus muta, assembly GCF_023343835.1. Taxonomy (NCBI): domain Eukaryota; kingdom Metazoa; phylum Chordata; class Aves; order Galliformes; family Phasianidae; genus Lagopus; species Lagopus muta. The sequence goes on from NW_026040269.1 coordinate 242,501, forward strand.
ATGAAAATAAGCGATATTTTAGGGGAAAAACAGGGATTTCTATGAAAATAAGCGATATTTAAGGTTAAAAACAGGGATTTTGATGAAAATAAGCGATATTTTAGGGGAAAAACAGGGATTTCTATGAAAATAAGCGATATTTAAGGTTAAAAACAGGGATTTCTATGAAAATAAGCGATATTTAAGGTTAAAAACAGGGATTTCTATGAAAATAAGCTATATTTTAGGGGAAAAACAGGGATTTCTATGAAAATAAGCGATATTTTAGGGGAAAAACAGGGATTTCTATGAAAATAAGCGATATTTTAGGGGAAAAACAGGGATTTCTATGAAAATAAGCGATATTTTAGGGGAAAAACAGGGATTTCTATGAAAATAAGCGATATTTTAGGGGAAAAACAGGGATTTCTATGAAAATAAGCGATATTTTAGCTGAAAAACAGGGATTTCTGTGAAAATAAGCGATATTTAAGGTTAAAAACAGGGATTTTGATGAAAATAAGCGATATTTTAGGGGAAAAACAGGGATTTCTATGAAAATAAGCGATATTTAAGGTTAAAAACAGGGATTTCTATGAAAATAGGCGATATTTAAGGTGAAAAACAGGGATTTCTATGAAAATAAGCGATATTTAAGGGGAAAAACAGGGATTTCTATGAAAATAAGCGATATTTAAGGTTAAAAACAGGGATTTCTATGAAAATAAGCGATATTTTAGGGGAAAAACAGGGATTTCTATGAAAATAAGCGATATTTTAGGGGAAAAACAGGGATTTCTGTGAAAATAAGCGATATTTTAGGGGAAAAACAGGGATTTCTATGAAAATAAGCGATATTTTAGGTTAAAAACAGGGATTTCTATGAAAATAAGCGATATTTAAGGGGAAAAACAGGGATTTCTATGAAAATAAGCGATGTTTTAGGGGAAAAACAGGGATTTCTATGAAAATAAGCGATATTTTAGGGTTAAATACAGGGATTTCTATGAAAATAAGCGATATTTTAGGTTAAAAACAGGGATTTCTATGAAAATAAGCGATATTTAAGGTTAAAAACAGGGATTTTGATGAAAATAAGCGATATTTTAGGGGAAAAACAGGGATTTCTATGAAAATAAGCGATATTTAAGGGGAAAAACAGGGATTTCTATGAAAATAAGCGATATTTTAGGTTAAAAACAGGGATTTCTATGAAAATAAGCGATATTTTAGGTTAAAAACAGGGATTTCTATGAAAATAAGCGATATTTTAGGGGAAAAACAGGGATTTCTATGAAAATAAGCGATATTTTAGGGGAAAAACAGGGATTTCTATGAAAATAAGCGATATTTAAGGTTAAAAACAGGGATTTTGATGAAAATAAGCGATATTTTAGGGGAAAAACAGGGATTTCTATGAAAATAAGCGATATTTTAGGGGAAAAACAGGGATTTCTATGAAAATAAGCGATATTTTAGGTTAAAAACAGGGATTTCTATGAAAATAAGCGATATTTTAGGGTTAAAAACAGGGATTTCTATGAAAATAAGCGATATTTTAGGGGAAAAACAGGGATTTCTATGAAAATAAGCGATATTTTAGGGGAAAATCAGGGATTTCTGTGAAAATAAGCGATATTTTAGGGGAAAAACAGGGATTTCTATGAAAATAAGCGATATTTAAGGGGAAAAACAGGGATTTCTATGAAAATAAGCGATATTTAAGGTTAAAAACAGGGATTTCTATGAAAATAAGCGATATTTAAGGGGAAAAACAGGGATTTCTATGAAAATAAGAGATATTTTTGGGAAAAACAGGGATTTCTATGAAAATAAGCGATATTTTAGGGGAAAAACACGGATTTCTATGAAAATAAGCGATATTTTAGGTTAAAAACAGGGATTTCTATGAAAATAAGCGATATTTTAGGTTAAAAACAGGGATTTCTATGAAAATAAGCGATATTTTAGGGGAAAAACAGGGATTTCTATGAAAATAAGCGATATTTTAGGGGAAAAACAGGGATTTCTGTGAAAATAAGCGATATTTAAGGTTAAAAACAGGGATTTCTATGAAAATAAGCGATATTTAAGGGGAAAAACAGGGATTTCTATGAAAATAAGCGATATTTTAGGGGAAAAACAGGGATTTCTATGAAAATAAGCGATATTTTAGGGGAAAAACAGGGATTTCTATGAAAATAAGCGATATTTTAGCTGAAAAACAGGGATTTCTGTGAAAATAAGCGATATTTTAGGGGAAAAACAGGGATTTCTATGAAAATAAGCGATATTTTAGGTTAAAAACAGGGATTTCTATGAAAATAAGCGATATTTAAGGGGAAAAACAGGGATTTCTATGAAAATAAGCGATATTTTAGAGGAAAAACAGGGATTTCTGTGAAAATAAGCGATATTTAAGGTTAAAAACAGGGATTTCTATGAAAATAAGCGATATTTAAGGGGAAAAACAGGGATTTCTATGAAAATAAGCGATATTTTTGGGAAAAACAGGGATTTCTATGAAAATAAGCGATATTTAAGGTTAAAAACAGGGATTTCTATGAAAATAAGCGATATTTTTGGGAAAAACAGGGATTTCTATGAAAATAAGCGATATTTTAGGGGAAAAACAGGGATTTCTATGAAAATAAGCGATATTTTAGGTTAAAAACAGGGATTTCTATGAAAATAAGCGATATTTTAGGGTAAAAACAGGGATTTCTATGAAAATAAGCGATATTTTAGGGGAAAAAACAGGGATTTCTATGAAAATAAGCGATATTTTAGGGGAAAAACAGGGATTTCTATGAAAATAAGCGATATTTTAGCTGAAAAACAGGGATTTCTGTGAAAATAAGCGATATTTTAGGGGAAAAACAGGGATTTCTATGAAAATAAGCGATATTTTAGGTTAAAAACAGGGATTTCTATGAAAATAAGCGATATTTAAGGGGAAAAACAGGGATTTCTATGAAAATAAGCGATATTTTAGAGGAAAAACAGGGATTTCTATGAAAATAAGCGATATTTTAGGGTTAAATACAGGGATTTCTATGAAAATAAGCGATATTTTAGGGGAAAAAACAGGGATTTCTATGAAAATAAGCGATATTTAAGGTTAAAAACAGGGATTTTGATGAAAATAAGCGATATTTTAGGGGAAAAACAGGGATTTCTATGAAAATAAGCGATATTTAAGGTTAAAAACAGGGATTTCTATGAAAATAAGCGATATTTAAGGTTAAAAACAGGGATTTCTATGAAAATAAGCTATATTTTAGGGGAAAAACAGGGATTTCTATGAAAATAAGCGATATTTTAGGGGAAAAACAGGGATTTCTATGAAAATAAGCGATATTTTAGGGGAAAAACAGGGATTTCTATGAAAATAAGCGATATTTTAGGGGAAAAACAGGGATTTCTATGAAAATAAGCGATATTTTAGGGGAAAAACAGGGATTTCTATGAAAATAAGCGATATTTTAGCTGAAAAACAGGGATTTCTGTGAAAATAAGCGATATTTAAGGTTAAAAACAGGGATTTTGATGAAAATAAGCGATATTTTAGGGGAAAAACAGGGATTTCTATGAAAATAAGCGATATTTAAGGTTAAAAACAGGGATTTCTATGAAAATAGGCGATATTTAAGGTGAAAAACAGGGATTTCTATGAAAATAAGCGATATTTAAGGGGAAAAAACAGGGATTTCTATGAAAATAAGCGATATTTAAGGTTAAAAACAGGGATTTCTATGAAAATAAGCGATATTTTAGGGGAAAAACAGGGATTTCTATGAAAATAAGCGATATTTTAGGGGAAAAACAGGGATTTCTGTGAAAATAAGCGATATTTTAGGGGAAAAACAGGGATTTCTATGAAAATAAGCGATATTTTAGGTTAAAAACAGGGATTTCTATGAAAATAAGCGATATTTAAGGGGAAAAACAGGGATTTCTATGAAAATAAGCGATGTTTTAGGGGAAAAACAGGGATTTCTATGAAAATAAGCGATATTTTAGGGTTAAATACAGGGATTTCTATGAAAATAAGCGATATTTTAGGTTAAAAACAGGGATTTCTATGAAAATAAGCGATATTTAAGGTTAAAAACAGGGATTTTGATGAAAATAAGCGATATTTTAGGGGAAAAACAGGGATTTCTATGAAAATAAGCGATATTTAAGGGGAAAAACAGGGATTTCTATGAAAATAAGCGATATTTTAGGTTAAAAACAGGGATTTCTATGAAAATAAGCGATATTTTAGGTTAAAAACAGGGATTTCTATGAAAATAAGCGATATTTTAGGGGAAAAACAGGGATTTCTATGAAAATAAGCGATATTTTAGGGGAAAAACAGGGATTTCTATGAAAATAAGCGATATTTAAGGTTAAAAACAGGGATTTTGATGAAAATAAGCGATATTTTAGGGGAAAAACAGGGATTTCTATGAAAATAAGCGATATTTTAGGGGAAAAACAGGGATTTCTATGAAAATAAGCGATATTTTAGGTTAAAAACAGGGATTTCTATGAAAATAAGCGATATTTTAGGGTTAAAAACAGGGATTTCTATGAAAATAAGCGATATTTTAGGGGAAAAACAGGGATTTCTATGAAAATAAGCGATATTTTAGGGGAAAATCAGGGATTTCTGTGAAAATAAGCGATATTTTAGGGGAAAAACAGGGATTTCTATGAAAATAAGCGATATTTAAGGGGAAAAACAGGGATTTCTATGAAAATAAGCGATATTTAAGGTTAAAAACAGGGATTTCTATGAAAATAAGCGATATTTAAGGGGAAAAACAGGGATTTCTATGAAAATAAGAGATATTTTTGGGAAAAACAGGGATTTCTATGAAAATAAGCGATATTTTAGGGGAAAAACACGGATTTCTATGAAAATAAGCGATATTTTTGGGAAAAACAGGGATTTCTATGAAAATAAGCGATATTTTAGGGGAAAAACAGGGATTTCTATGAAAATAAGCGATATTTTAGGTTAAAAACAGGGATTTCTATGAAAATAAGCGATATTTTAGGTTAAAAACAGGGATTTCTATGAAAATAAGCGATATTTTAGGGGAAAAACAGGGATTTCTATGAAAATAAGCGATATTTTAGGTTAAAAACAGGGATTTCTATGAAAATAAGCGATATTTTAGGTTAAAAACAGGGATTTCTATGAAAATAAGCGATATTTTAGGGGAAAAACAGGGATTTCTATGAAAATAAGCGATATTTTTGGGAAAAACAGGGATTTCTATGAAAATAAGCGATATTTTAGGGGAAAAAACAGGGATTTCTATGAAAATAAGCGATATTTTAGGTTAAAAACAGGGATTTCTATGAAAATAAGCGATATTTTAGGTTAAAAACAGGGATTTCTATGAAAATAAGCGATATTTTAGGGGAAAAACAGGGATTTCTATGAAAATAAGCGATATGTAATGTTAAATACAGGGATTTCTATGAAAATAAGCGATATTTAAGGTTAAAAACAGGGATTTTGATGAAAATAAGCGATATTTAAGGGGAAAAACAGGGATTTCTATGAAAATAAGCTATATTTTAGGGGAAAAACAGGGATTTCTATGAAAATAAGCGATATTTAAGGGGAAAAACAGGGATTTCTATGAAAATAAGCGATATTTTAGGGGAAAAACAGGGATTTCTATGAAAATAAGCGATATTTTAGGTTAAAAACAGGGATTTCTATGAAAATAAGCGATATTTTAGGGGAAAAACAGGGATTTCTATGAAAATAAGCGATATTTTAGCTGAAAAACAGGGATTTCTGTGAAAATAAGCGATATTTAAGGTTAAAAACAGGGATTTTGATGAAAATAAGCGATATTTTAGGGGAAAAACAGGGATTTCTATGAAAATAAGCGATATTTAAGGTTAAAAACAGGGATTACTATGAAAATAAGCGATATTTAAGGTTAAAAACAGGGATTTCTATGAAAATAAGCGATATTTTTGGGAAAAACAGGGATTTCTATGAAAATAAGCGATATTTTAGGGGAAAAACAGGGATTTCTATGAAAATAAGCGATATTTTAGGGTTAAAAACAGGGATTTCTATGAAAATAAGCGATATTTTAGGTTAAAAACAGGCATTTCTATGAAAATAAGCGATATTTTAGGGGAAAAACAGGGATTTCTATGAAAATAAGCGATATTTAAGGTGAAAAACAGGGATTTCTATGAAAATAAGCGATATTTTAGGGGAAAAACAGGGATTTCTATGAAAATAAGCGATATTTTAGGGGAAAAACAGGGATTTCTATGAAAATAAGCGATATTTTAGGTTAAAAACAGGGATTTCTATGAAAATAAGCGATATTTTAGGTTAAAAACAGGGATTTCTATGAAAATAAGCGATATTTTAGGGGAAAAACAGGGATTTCTATGAAAATAAGCGATATTTTAGGGGAAAAACAGGGATTTCTGTGAAAATAAGCGATATTTAAGGTTAAAAACAGGGATTTCTATGAAAATAAGCGATATTTAAGGGGAAAAACAGGGATTTCTATGAAAATAAGCGATATTTTTGGGAAAAACAGGGATTTCTATGAAAATAAGCGATATTTAAGGTTAAAAACAGGGATTTCTATGAAAATAAGCGATATTTTTGGGAAAAACAGGGATTTCTATGAAAATAAGCGATATTTTAGGGGAAAAACAGGGATTTCTATGAAAATAAGCGATATTTTAGGTTAAAAACAGGGATTTCTATGAAAATAAGCGATATTTTAGGGGAAAAACAGGGATTTCTATGAAAATAAGCGATATTTTAGGGGAAAAACAGGGATTTCTATGAAAATAAGCGATATTTTAGGGGAAAAACAGGGATTTCTATGAAAATAAGCGATATTTTAGCTGAAAAACAGGGATTTCTGTGAAAATAAGCGATATTTTAGGGGAAAAACAGGGATTTCTATGAAAATAAGCGATATTTTAGGTTAAAAACAGGGATTTCTATGAAAATAAGCGATATTTAAGGGGAAAAACAGGGATTTCTATGAAAATAAGCGATATTTTAGAGGAAAAACAGGGATTTCTATGAAAATAAGCGATATTTTAGGGTTAAATACAGGGATTTCTATGAAAATAAGCGATATTTTAGGGGAAAAACAGGGATTTCTATGAAAATAAGCGATATTTAAGGTTAAAAACAGGGATTTTGATGAAAATAAGCGATATTTTAGGGGAAAAACAGGGATTTCTATGAAAATAAGCGATATTTTAGGGGAAAAACAGGGATTTCTATGAAAATAAGCGATATTTTAGGTTAAAAACAGGGATTTCTATGAAAATAAGCGATATTTTAGGGTTAAAAACAGGGATTTCTATGAAAATAAGCGATATTTTAGGGGAAAAACAGGGATTTCTATGAAAATAAGCGATATTTTAGGGGAAAATCAGGGATTTCTGTGAAAATAAGCGATATTTTAGGGGAAAAACAGGGATTTCTATGAAAATAAGCGATATTTAAGGGGAAAAACAGGGATTTCTATGAAAATAAGCGATATTTAAGGTTAAAAACAGGGATTTCTATGAAAATAAGCGATATTTAAGGGGAAAAAACAGGGATTTCTATGAAAATAAGAGATATTTTTGGGAAAAACAGGGATTTCTATGAAAATAAGTGATATTTTAGGGGAAAAACACGGATTTCTATGAAAATAAGCGATATTTTTGGGAAAAACAGGGATTTCTATGAAAATAAGCGATATTTTAGGGGAAAAACAGGGATTTCTATGAAAATAAGCGATATTTTAGGTTAAAAACAGGGATTTCTATGAAAATAAGCGATATTTTAGGTTAAAAACAGGGATTTCTATGAAAATAAGCGATATTTTAGGGGAAAAACAGGGATTTCTATGAAAATAAGCGATATTTTTGGGAAAAACAGGGATTTCTATGAAAATAAGCGATATTTTAGGGGAAAAACAGGGATTTCTATGAAAATAAGCGATATTTTAGGTTAAAAACAGGGATTTCTATGAAAATAAGCGATATTTTAGGTTAAAAACAGGGATTTCTATGAAAATAAGCGATATTTTAGGGGAAAAACAGGGATTTCTATGAAAATAAGCGATATGTAATGTTAAATACAGGGATTTCTATGAAAATAAGCGATATTTAAGGTTAAAAACAGGGATTTTGATGAAAATAAGCGATATTTAAGGGGAAAAACAGGGATTTCTATGAAAATAAGCTATATTTTAGGGGAAAAAACAGGGATTTCTATGAAAATAAGCGATATTTAAGGGGAAAAACAGGGATTTCTATGAAAATAAGCGATATTTTAGGGGAAAAACAGGGATTTCTATGAAAATAAGCGATATTTTAGGTTAAAAACAGGGATTTCTATGAAAATAAGCGATATTTTAGGGGAAAAACAGGGATTTCTATGAAAATAAGCGATATTTTAGCTGAAAAACAGGGATTTCTGTGAAAATAAGCGATATTTAAGGTTAAAAACAGGGATTTTGATGAAAATAAGCGATATTTTAGGGGAAAAACAGGGATTTCTATGAAAATAAGCGATATTTAAGGTTAAAAACAGGGATTACTATGAAAATAAGCGATATTTAAGGTTAAAAACAGGGATTTCTATGAAAATAAGCGATATTTTTGGGAAAAACAGGGATTTCTATGAAAATAAGCGATATTTTAGGGGAAAAACAGGGATTTCTATGAAAATAAGCGATATTTTAGGGTTAAAAACAGGGATTTCTATGAAAATAAGCGATATTTTAGGTTAAAAACAGGCATTTCTATGAAAATAAGCGATATTTTAGGGGAAAAACAGGGATTTCTATGAAAATAAGCGATATTTAAGGTGAAAAACAGGGATTTCTATGAAAATAAGCGATATTTTAGGGGAAAAACAGGGATTTCTATGAAAATAAGCGATATTTTAGGGGAAAAACAGGGATTTCTATGAAAATAAGCGATATTTTAGGTTAAAAACAGGGATTTCTATGAAAATAAGCGATATTTTAGGTTAAAAACAGGGATTTCTATGAAAATAAGCGATATTTTAGGGGAAAAACAGGGATTTCTATGAAAATAAGCGATATTTTAGGGGAAAAACAGGGATTTCTGTGAAAATAAGCGATATTTAAGGTTAAAAACAGGGATTTCTATGAAAATAAGCGATATTTAAGGGGAAAAACAGGGATTTCTATGAAAATAAGCGATATTTTTGGGAAAAACAGGGATTTCTATGAAAATAAGCGATATTTAAGGTTAAAAACAGGGATTTCTATGAAAATAAGCGATATTTTTGGGAAAAACAGGGATTTCTATGAAAATAAGCGATATTTTAGGGGAAAAACAGGGATTTCTATGAAAATAAGCGATATTTTAGGTTAAAAACAGGGATTTCTATGAAAATAAGCGATATTTTAGGGGAAAAAACAGGGATTTCTATGAAAATAAGCGATATTTTAGGGGAAAAACAGGGATTTCTATGAAAATAAGCGATATTTTAGGGGAAAAACAGGGATTTCTATGAAAATAAGCGATATTTTAGCTGAAAAACAGGGATTTCTGTGAAAATAAGCGATATTTTAGGGGAAAAACAGGGATTTCTATGAAAATAAGCGATATTTAAGGTTAAAAACAGGGATTTCTATGAAAATAAGCGATATTTAAGGGGAAAAACAGGGATTTCTATGAAAATAAGCGATATTTTAGAGGAAAAACAGGGATTTCTATGAAAATAAGCGATATTTTAGGGTTAAATACAGGGATTTCTATGAAAATAAGCGATATTTTAGGGGAAAAACAGGGATTTCTATGAAAATAAGCGATATTTAAGGTTAAAAACAGGGATTTTGATGAAAATAAGCGATATTTTAGGGGAAAAACAGGGATTTCTATGAAAATAAGCGATATTTAAGGTTAAAAACAGGGATTTCTATGAAAATAAGCGATATTTAAGGTTAAAAACAGGGATTTCTATGAAAATAAGCTATATTTTAGGGGAAAAACAGGGATTTCTATGAAAATAAGCGATATTTTAGGGGAAAAACAGGGATTTCTATGAAAATAAGCGATATTTTAGCTGAAAAACAGGGATTTCTGTGAAAATAAGCGATATTTTAGGGGAAAAACAGGGATTTCTATGAAAATAAGCGATATTTTAGCTGAAAAACAGGGATTTCTATGAAAATAAGCGATATTTTAGCTGAAAAACAGGGATTTCTATGAAAATAAGCGATATTTAAGGTTAAAAACAGGGATTTTGATGAAAATAAGCGATATTTTAGGGGAAAAACAGGGATTTCTATGAAAATAAGCGATATTTAAGGTTAAAAACAGGGATTTCTATGAAAATAGGCGATATTTAAGGTGAAAAACAGGGATTTCTGTGAAAATAAGCGATATTTAAGGGGAAAAACAGGGATTTCTATGAAAATAAGCGATATTTAAGGTTAAAAACAGGGATTTCTATGAAAATAAGCGATATTTTAGGGGAAAAACAGGGATTTCTATGAAAATAAGCGATATTTTAGGGGAAAAACAGGGATTTCTGTGAAAATAAGCGATATTTTAGGGGAAAAACAGGGATTTCTATGAAAATAAGCGATATTTTAGGTTAAAAACAGGGATTTCTATGAAAATAAGCGATATTTAAGGGGAAAAACAGGGATTTCTATGAAAATAAGCGATGTTTTAGGGGAAAAACAGGGATTTCTATGAAAATAAGCGATATTTTAGGGTTAAATACAGGGATTTCTATGAAAATAAGCGATATTTTAGGTTAAAAACAGGGATTTCTATGAAAATAAGCGATATTTAAGGTTAAAAACAGGGATTTTGATGAAAATAAGCGATATTTTAGGGGAAAAACAGGGATTTCTATGAAAATAAGCGATATTTAAGGGGAAAAACAGGGATTTCTATGAAAATAAGCGATATTTTAGGTTAAAAACAGGGATTTCTATGAAAATAAGCGATATTTTAGGTTAAAAACAGGGATTTCTATGAAAATAAGCGATATTTTAGGGGAAAAACAGGGATTTCTATGAAAATAAGCGATATTTTAGGGGAAAAACAGGGATTTCTATGAAAATAAGCGATATTTAAGGTTAAAAACAGGGATTTTGATGAAAATAAGCGATATTTTAGGGGAAAAACAGGGATTTCTATGAAAATAAGCGATATTTTAGGGGAAAAACAGGGATTTCTATGAAAATAAGCGATATTTTAGCTGAAAAACAGGGATTTCTGTGAAAATAAGCGATATTTAAGGTTAAAAACAGGGATTTTGATGAAAATAAGCGATATTTTAGGGGAAAAACAGGGATTTCTATGAAAATAAGCGATATTTAAGGTTAAAAACAGGGATTACTATGAAAATAAGCAATATTTAAGGTTAAAAACAGGGATTTCTATGAAAATAAGCGATATTTTTGGGAAAAACAGGGATTTCTATGAAAATAAGCGATATTTTAGGGGAAAAACAGGGATTTCTATGAAAATAAGCGATATTTTAGGGTTAAAAACAGGGATTTCTATGAAAATAAGCGATATTTTAGGTTAAAAACAGGCATTTCTATGAAAATAAGCGATATTTTAGGGTTAAAAACAGGGATTTCTATGAAAATAAGCGATATTTAATGTTAAAAACAGGGATTTCTATGAAAATAAGCGATATTTCAGGGGAAAAACAGGGATTTCTATGAAAATAAGCGATATTTTAGGGGAAAAACAGGGATTTCTATGAAAATAAGCGATATTTTAGGTTAAAAACAGGGATTTCTATGAAAATAAGCGATATTTTAGGGGAAAAACAGGGATTTCTATGAAAATAAGCGATATTTTAGGGGAAAAACAGGGATTTCTATGAAAATAAGCGATATTTTAGGGGAAAAACAGGGATTTCTGTGAAAATAAGCGATATTTAAGGTTAAAAACAGGGATTTCTATGAAAATAAGCGATATTTTAGGGGAAAAACAGGGATTTCTATGAAAATAAGCGATATTTAAGGGGAAAAACAGGGATTTCTATGAAAATAAGCGATATTTTAGGTTAAAAACAGGGATTTCTATGAAAATAAGCGATATTTTAGGGGAAAAACAGGGATTTCTATGAAAATAAGCGATATTTTAGGGGAAAAACACGGATTTCTATGAAAATAAGCGATATTTTTGGGAAAAACAGGGATTTCTATGAAAATAAGCGATATTTTAGGGGAAAAACAGGGATTTCTATGAAAATAAGCGATATTTTAGGTTAAAAACAGGGATTTCTATGAAAATAAGCGATATTTTAGGGGAAAAACAGGGATTTCTATGAAAATAAGCGATATTTTAGGGGAAAAACAGGGATTTCTATGAAAATAAGCGATATTTTAGGGGAAAAACAGGGATTTCTATGAAAATAAGCGATATTTTAGCTGAAAAACAGGGATTTCTGTGAAAATAAGCGATATTTTAGGGGAAAAACAGGGATTTCTATGAAAATAAGCGATATTTTAGGTTAAAAACAGGGATTTCTATGAAAATAAGCGATATTTAAGGGGAAAAACAGGGATTTCTATGAAAATAAGCGATATTTTAGAGGAAAAACAGGGATTTCTATGAAAATAAGCGATATTTTAGGGTTAAATACAGGGATTTCTATGAAAATAAGCGATATTTTAGGGGAAAAACAGGGATTTCTATGAAAATAAGCGATATTTAAGGTTAAAAACAGGGATTTTGATGAAAATAAGCGATATTTTAGGGGAAAAACAGGGATTTCTATGAAAATAAGCGATATTTTTGGGAAAAACAGGGATTTCTATGAAAATAAGCGATATTTTAGGGGAAAAACACGGATTTCTATGAAAATAAGCGATATTTTTGGGAAAAACAGGGATTTCTATGAAAATAAGCGATATTTTAGGGGAAAAACAGGGATTTCTATGAAAATAAGCGATATTTTAGGTTAAAAACAGGGATTTCTATGAAAATAAGCGATATTTTAGGGGAAAAACAGGGATTTCTATGAAAATAAGCGATATTTTAGGTTAAAAACAGGGATTTCTATGAAAATAAGCGATATTTAAGGTTAAAAACAGGGATTTCTATGAAAATAAGCGATATTTAAGGTTAAAAACAGGGATTTTGATGAAAATAAGCGATATTTAAGGGGAAAAACAGGGATTTCTATGAAAATAAGCTATATTTTAGGGGAAAAACAGGGATTTCTATGAAAATAAGCGATATTTAAGGGGAAAAACAGGGATTTCTATGAAAATAAGCGATATTTTAGGGGAAAAACAGGGATTTCTATGAAAATAAGCGATATTTTAGGGGAAAAACAGGGATTTCTATGAAAATAAGCGATATTTTAGGGGAAAAACAGGGATTTCTATGAAAATAAGCGATATTTTAGCTGAAAAACAGGGATTTCTGTGAAAATAAGCGATATTTAAGGTTAAAAACAGGGATTTTGATGAAAATAAGCGATATTTTAGGGGAAAAACAGGGATTTCTATGAAAATAAGCGATATTTAAGGTTAAAAACAGGGATTACTATGAAAATAAGCGATATTTAAGGTTAAAAACAGGGATTTCTATGAAAATAAGCGATATTTTTGGGAAAAACAGGGATTTCTATGAAAATAAGCGATATTTTAGGGGAAAAACAGGGATTTCTATGAAAATAAGCGATATTTTAGGGTTAAAAACAGGGATTTCTATGAAAATAAGCGATATTTTAGGTTATAAACAGGCATTTCTATGAAAATAAGCGATATTTTACGGGAAAAACAGGGATTTCTATGAAAATAAGCGATATTTAAGGTGAAAAACAGGGATTTCTATGAAAATAAGCGATATTTTAGGGGAAAAACAGGGATTTCTATGAAAATAAGCGATATTTTAGGGGAAAAACAGGGATTTCTATGAAAATAAGCGATATTTAATGTTAAAAACAGGGATTTCTATGAAAATAAGCGATATTTAATGTTAAAAACAGGGATTTCTATGAAAATAAGCGATATTTCAGGGGAAAAACAGGGATTTCTATGAAAATAAGCGATATTTTAGGGGAAAAACAGGGATTTCTATGAAAATAAGCGATATTTTAGGTTAAAAACAGGGATTTCTATGAAAATAAGCGATATTTTAGGGGAAAAACAGGGATTTCTATGAAAATAAGCGATATTTTAGGGGAAAAACAGGGATTTCTATGAAAATAAGCGATATTTTAGGGGAAAAACAGGGATTTCTGTGAAAATAAGCGATATTTAAGGTTAAAAACAGGGATTTTGATGAAAATAAGCGATATTTTAGGGGAAAAACAGGGATTTCTATGAAAATAAGCGATATTTAAGGGGAAAAACAGGGATTTCTATGAAAATAAGCGATATTTTAGGTTAAAAACAGGGATTTCTATGAAAATAAGCGATATTTTAGGGGAAAAACAGGGATTTCTATGAAAATAAGCGATATTTAAGGTTAAAAACAGGGATTTCTATGAAAATAAGCGATATTTTAGGGGAAAAACAGGGATTTCTATGAAAATAAGCGATATTTTAGGTTAAAAACAGGGATTTCTATGAAAATAAGCGATATTTTAGGGGAAAAACAGGGATTTCTATGAAAATAAGCGATATTTTAGGGGAAAAACAGGGATTTCTATGAAAATAAGCGATATTTTAGGGGAAAAAACAGGGATTTCTATGAAAATAAGCGATATTTTAGCTGAAAAACAGGGATTTCTGTGAAAATAAGCGATATTTTAGGGGAAAAAACAGGGATTTCTATGAAAATAAGCGATATTTTAGGTTAAAAACAGGGATTTCTATGAAAATAAGCGATATTTAAGGGGAAAAAACAGGGATTTCTATGAAAATAAGCGATATTTTAGAGGAAAAACAGGGATTTCTATGAAAATAAGCGATATTTTAGGGTTAAATACAGGGATTTCTATGAAAATAAGCGATATTTTAGGGGAAAAACAGGGATTTCTATGAAAATAAGCGATATTTAAGGTTAAAAACAGGGATTTTGATGAAAATAAGCGATATTTTAGGGGAAAAACAGGGATTTCTATGAAAATAAGCGATATTTTTGGGAAAAACAGGGATTTCTATGAAAATAAGCGATATTTTAGGGGAAAAACACGGATTTCTATGAAAATAAGCGATATTTTTGGGAAAAACAGGGATTTCTATGAAAATAAGCGATATTTTAGGGGAAAAACAGGGATTTCTATGAAAATAAGCGATATTTTAGGTTAAAAACAGGGATTTCTATGAAAATAAGCGATATTTTAGGGGAAAAACAGGGATTTCTATGAAAATAAGCGATATTTTAGGTTAAAAACAGGGATTTCTATGAAAATAAGCGATATTTAAGGTTAAAAACAGGGATTTCTATGAAAATAAGCGATATTTAAGGTTAAAAAACAGGGATTTTGATGAAAATAAGCGATATTTAAGGGGAAAAACAGGGATTTCTATGAAAATAAGCTATATTTTAGGGGGAAAAACAGGGATTTCTATGAAAATAAGCGATATTTAAGGGGAAAAAACAGGGATTTCTATGAAAATAAGCGATATTTTAGGGGAAAAACAGGGATTTCTATGAAAATAAGCGATATTTTAGGGGAAAAACAGGGATTTCTATGAAAATAAGCGATATTTTAGGGGAAAAACAGGGATTTCTATGAAAATAAGCGATATTTTAGCTGAAAAACAGGGATTTCTGTGAAAATAAGCGATATTTAAGGTTAAAAACAGGGATTTTGATGAAAATAAGCGATATTTTAGGGGAAAAACAGGGATTTCTATGAAAATAAGCGATATTTAAGGTTAAAAACAGGGATTACTATGAAAATAAGCGATATTTAAGGTTAAAAACAGGGATTTCTATGAAAATAAGCGATATTTTTGGGAAAAAACAGGGATTTCTATGAAAATAAGCGATATTTTAGGGGAAAAACAGGGATTTCTATGAAAATAAGCGATATTTTAGGGTTAAAAACAGGGATTTCTATGAAAATAAGCGATATTTTAGGTTATAAACAGGCATTTCTATGAAAATAAGCGATATTTTACGGGAAAAACAGGGATTTCTATGAAAATAAGCGATATTTAAGGTGAAAAACAGGGATTTCTATGAAAATAAGCGATATTTTAGGGGAAAAACAGGGATTTCTATGAAAATAAGCTATATTTTAGGGGAAAAACAGGGATTTCTATGAAAATAAGCGATATTTTAGGTTAAAAACAGGGATTTCTATGAAAATAAGCGATATTTTAGGTTAAAAACAGGGATTTCTATGAAAATAAGCGATATTTTAGGGGAAAAACAGGGATTTCTATGAAAATAAGCGATATTTTAGGGGAAAAACAGGGATTTCTGTGAAAATAAGCGATATTTAAGGTTAAAAACAGGGATTTCTATGAAAATAAGCGATATTTAAGGGGAAAAACAGGGATTTCTATGAAAATAAGCGATATTTTTGGGAAAAACAGGGATTTCTATGAAAATAAGCGATATTTAAGGTTAAAAACAGGGATTTCTATGAAAATAAGCGATATTTTTGGGAAAAACAGGGATTTCTATGAAAATAAGCGATATTTTAGGGGAAAAAACAGGGATTTCTATGAAAATAAGCGATATTTTAGGTTAAAAACAGGGATTTCTATGAAAATAAGCGATATTTTAGGGGAAAAACAGGGATTTCTATGAAAATAAGCGATATTTTAGGGGAAAAACAGGGATTTCTATGAAAATAAGCGATATTTTAGGGGAAAAACAGGGATTTCTATGAAAATAAGCGATATTTTAGCTGAAAAACAGGGATTTTGATGAAAATAAGCGATATTTTAGGGGAAAAACAGGGATTTCTATGAAAATAAGCGATATTTTAGGTTAAAAACAGGGATTTCTATGAAAATAAGCGATATTTAAGGGGAAAAACAGGGATTTCTATGAAAATAAGCGATATTTTAGGGGAAAAACACGGATTTCTATGAAAATAAGCGATATTTTAGGGGAAAAACAGGGATTTTGATGAAAATAAGCGATATTTTAGGGGAAAAACAGGGATTTCTATGAAAATAAGCGATATTTTAGGGGAAAAACAGGGATTTCTATGAAAATAAGCGATATTTTAGGGGAAAAACAGGGATTTCTATGAAAATAAGCGATATTTTTGGGGAAAAACAGGGATTTCTATGAAAATAAGCGATATTTAAGGTTAAAAACAGGGATTTCTATGAAAATAAGCGATATTTTAGGGGAAAAACAGGGATTTCTATGAAAATAAGCGATATTTTAGGGGAAAAACAGGGATTTCTATGAAAATAAGCGATATTTTAGCTGAAAAACAGGGATTTCTGTGAAAATAAGCGATATTTAAGGTTAAAAACAGGGATTTTGATGAAAATAAGCGATATTTTAGGGGAAAAACAGGGATTTCTATGAAAATAAGCGATATTTTAGCTGAAAAACAGGGATTTTGATGAAAATAAGCGATATTTTAGGGGAAAAACAGGGATTTCTATGAAAATAAGCGATATTTTAGGTTAAAAACAGGGATTTCTATGAAAATAAGCGATATTTAAGGGGAAAAACAGGGATTTCTATGAAAATAAGCGATATTTTAGGGGAAAAACACGGATTTCTATGAAAATAAGCGATATTTTAGGGGAAAAACAGGGATTTTGATGAAAATAAGCGATATTTTAGGGGAAAAACAGGGATTTCTATGAAAATAAGCGATATTTTAGGGGAAAAACAGGGATTTCTATGAAAATAAGCGATATTTTAGGGGAAAAACAGGGATTTCTATGAAAATAAGCGATATTTTTGGGGAAAAACAGGGATTTCTATGAAAATAAGCGATATTTAAGGTTAAAAACAGGGATTTCTATGAAAATAAGCGATATTTTAGGGGAAAAACAGGGATTTCTATGAAAATAAGCGATATTTTAGGGGAAAAACAGGGATTTCTATGAAAATAAGCGATATTTTAGCTGAAAAACAGGGATTTCTGTGAAAATAAGCGATATTTAAGGTTAAAAACAGGGATTTTGATGAAAATAAGCGATATTTTAGGGGAAAAACAGGGATTTCTATGAAAATAAGCGATATTTTAGCTGAAAAACAGGGATTTCTGTGAAAATAAGCGATATTTAAGGTTAAAAACAGGGATTTCTATGAAAATAAGCGATATTTTAGGGGAAAAACAGGGATTTCTATGAAAATAAGCGATATTTAAGGTTAAAAACAGGGATTTCTATGAAAATAGGCGATATTTAAGGTGAAAAACAGGGATTTCTATGAAAATAAGCGATATTTAAGGGGAAAAACAGGGATTTCTATGAAAATAAGCGATATTTAAGGTTAAAAACAGGGATTTCTATGAAAATAAGCGATATTTTAGGGGAAAAAACAGGGATTTCTATGAAAATAAGCGATATTTTAGGGGAAAAACAGGGATTTCTGTGAAAATAAGCGATATTTTAGGGGAAAAACAGGGATTTCTATGAAAATAAGCGATATTTTAGGTTAAAAACAGGGATTTCTATGAAAATAAGCGATATTTAAGGGGAAAAACAGGGATTTCTATGAAAATAAGCGATGTTTTAGGGGAAAAACAGGGATTTCTATGAAAATAAGCGATATTTTAGGGTTAAATACAGGGATTTCTATGAAAATAAGAGATATTTTAGGTTAAAAACAGGGATTTCTATGAAAATAAGCGATATTTAAGGTTAAAAACAGGGATTTTGATGAAAATAAGCGATATTTTAGGGGAAAAACAGGGATTTCTATGAAAATAAGCGATATTTAAGGGGAAAAACAGGGATTTCTATGAAAATAAGCGATATTTTAGGTTAAAAACAGGGATTTCTATGAAAATAAGCGATATTTTAGGTTAAAAACAGGGATTTCTATGAAAATAAGCGATATTTTAGGGGAAAAACAGGGATTTCTATGAAAATAAGCGATATTTTAGGGGAAAAACAGGGATTTCTATGAAAATAAGCGATATTTAAGGTTAAAAACAGGGATTTCTATGAAAATAAGCGATATTTTAGGGGAAAAACAGGGATTTCTATGAAAATAAGCGATATTTTAGGGGAAAAACAGGGATTTCTATGAAAATAAGCGATATTTAAGGGGAAAAACAGGGATTTCTGTGAAAATAAGCGATATTTAAGGTTAAAAACAGGGATTTTGATGAAAATAAGCGATATTTTAGGGGAAAAACAGGGATTTCTATGAAAATAAGCGATATTTAAGGTTAAAAACAGGGATTTCTATGAAAATAAGCGATATTTAAGGTTAAAAACAGGGATTTCTATGAAAATAAGCGATATTTTAGGGGAAAAACAGGGATTTCTATGAAAATAAGCGATATTTTAGGGGAAAAACAGGGATTTCTATGAAAATAAGTGATATTTTAGGGTTAAAAACAGGGATTTCTATGAAAATAAGCGATATTTTAGGTTAAAAACAGGCATTTCTATGAAAATAAGCGATATTTTACGGGAAAAACAGGGATTTCTATGAAAATAAGCGATATTTAAGGGGAAAAACAGGGATTTCTATGAAAATAAGCGATATTTTAGGTTAAAAACAGGGATTTCTATGAAAATAAGCGATATTTTAGGGTTAAAAACAGGGATTTCTATGAAAATAAGCGATATTTTAGGGGAAAAACAGGGATTTCTATGAAAATAAGCGATATTTTAGGGGAAAAACAGGGATTTCTATGAAAATAAGCGATATTTTAGGGGAAAAACAGGGATTTCTATGAAAATAAGCGATATTTTAGGGGAAAAACAGGGATTTCTATGAAAATAAGCGATATTTTAGGGGAAAAACAGGGATTTCTATGAAAATAAGCGATATTTAAGGGGAAAAACAGGGATTTCTATGAAAATAAGCGATATTTAAGGTTAAAAACAGGGATTTCTATGAAAATAAGCGATATTTAAGGGGAAAAACAGGGATTTCTATGAAAATAAGCGATATTTTTGGGAAAAACAGGGATTTCTATGAAAATAAGCGATATTTTAGGGGAAAAACAGGGATTTCTATGAAAATAAGCGATATTTTTGGGAAAAACAGGGATTTCTATGAAAATAAGCGATATTTTAGGGGAAAAACAGGGATTTCTATGAAAATAAGCGATATTTTAGCTGAAAAACAGGGATTTCTATGAAAATAAGCGATATTTAAGGTTAAAAACAGGGATTTCTATGACAATAAGCGATATTTTAGGGGAAAAACAAAGATTTCTATGAAAATAAGCTATATTTTAGCTGAAAAACAGGGATTTCTGTGAAAATAAGCGATATTTTAGGGGAAAAACAGGGATTTCTATGAAAATAAGCGATATTTTAGGTTAAAAACAGGGATTTCTATGAAAATAAGCGATATTTTACGGGAAAAACAGGGATTTCTATGAAAATAAGCGATATTTAAGGTTAAAAACAGGGATTTCTATGAAAATAAGCGATATTTTAGGGTTAAAAACAGGGATTTCTATGAAAATAAGCGATATTTTAGGGGAAAAACAGGGATTTCTATGAAAATAAGCGATATTTTAGGTTAAAAACAGGGATTTCTATGAAAATAAGCGATATTTAAGGTTAAAAACAGGGATTTCTATGAAAATAAGCGATATTTAAGGTTAAAAACAGGGATTTTGATGAAAATAAGCGATATTTAAGGGGAAAAACAGGGATTTCTATGAAAATAAGCTATATTTTAGGGGAAAAACAGGGATTTCTATGAAAATAAGCGATATTTAAGGGGAAAAACAGGGATTTCTATGAAAATAAGCGATATTTTAGGGGAAAAACAGGGATTTCTATGAAAATAAGCGATATTTTAGGGGAAAAACAGGGATTTCTATGAAAATAAGCGATATTTTAGGGGAAAAACAGGGATTTCTATGAAAATAAGCGATATTTTAGCTGAAAAACAGGGATTTCTGTGAAAATAAGCGATATTTAAGGTTAAAAACAGGGATTTTGATGAAAATAAGCGATATTTTAGGGGAAAAACAGGGATTTCTATGAAAATAAGCGATATTTAAGGTTAAAAACAGGGATTACTATGAAAATAAGCGATATTTAAGGTTAAAAACAGGGATTTCTATGAAAATAAGCGATATTTTTGGGAAAAACAGGGATTTCTATGAAAATAAGCGATATTTTAGGGGAAAAACAGGGATTTCTATGAAAATAAGCGATATTTTAGGGTTAAAAACAGGGATTTCTATGAAAATAAGCGATATTTTAGGTTATAAACAGGCATTTCTATGAAAATAAGCGATATTTTACGGGGAAAAACAGGGATTTCTATGAAAATAAGCGATATTTAAGGTGAAAAACAGGGATTTCTATGAAAATAAGCGATATTTTAGGGGAAAAACAGGGATTTCTATGAAAATAAGCGATATTTTAGGGGAAAAACAGGGATTTCTATGAAAATAAGCGATATTTAATGTTAAAAACAGGGATTTCTATGAAAATAAGCGATATTTAATGTTAAAAACAGGGATTTCTATGAAAATAAGCGATATTTCAGGGGAAAAACAGGGATTTCTATGAAAATAAGCGATATTTTAGGGGAAAAACAGGGATTTCTATGAAAATAAGCGATATTTTAGGTTAAAAACAGGGATTTCTATGAAAATAAGCGATATTTTAGGGGAAAAACAGGGATTTCTATGAAAATAAGCGATATTTTAGGGGAAAAACAGGGATTTCTATGAAAATAAGCGATATTTTAGGGGAAAAACAGGGATTTCTGTGAAAATAAGCGATATTTAAGGTTAAAAACAGGGATTTTGATGAAAATAAGCGATATTTTAGGGGAAAAACAGGGATTTCTATGAAAATAAGCGATATTTAAGGGGAAAAACAGGGATTTCTATGAAAATAAGCGATATTTTAGGTTAAAAACAGGGATTTCTATGAAAATAAGCGATATTTTAGGGGAAAAACACGGATTTCTATGAAAATAAGCGATATTTTTGGGAAAAACAGGGATTTCTATGAAAATAAGCGATATTTTAGGGGAAAAACAGGGATTTCTATGAAAATAAGCGATATTTTAGGTTAAAAACAGGGATTTCTATGAAAATAAGCGATATTTTAGGGGAAAAACAGGGATTTCTATGAAAATAAGCGATATTTTAGGGGAAAAACAGGGATTTCTATGAAAATAAGCGATATTTTAGGGGAAAAACAGGGATTTCTATGAAAATAAGCGATATTTTAGCTGAAAAACAGGGATTTCTGTGAAAATAAGCGATATTTTAGGGGAAAAACAGGGATTTCTATGAAAATAAGCGATATTTTAGGTTAAAAACAGGGATTTCTATGAAAATAAGCGATATTTAAGGGGAAAAACAGGGATTTCTATGAAAATAAGCGATATTTTAGAGGAAAAACAGGGATTTCTATGAAAATAAGCGATATTTTAGGGTTAAATACAGGGATTTCTATGAAAATAAGCGATATTTTAGGGGAAAAACAGGGATTTCTATGAAAATAAGCGATATTTAAGGTTAAAAACAGGGATTTTGATGAAAATAAGCGATATTTTAGGGGAAAAACAGGGATTTCTATGAAAATAAGCGATATTTTTGGGAAAAACAGGGATTTCTATGAAAATAAGCGATATTTTAGGGGAAAAACACGGATTTCTATGAAAATAAGCGATATTTTTGGGAAAAACAGGGATTTCTATGAAAATAAGCGATATTTTAGGGGAAAAACAGGGATTTCTATGAAAATAAGCGATATTTTAGGTTAAAAACAGGGATTTCTATGAAAATAAGCGATATTTTAGGGGAAAAACAGGGATTTCTATGAAAATAAGCGATATTTTAGGTTAAAAACAGGGATTTCTATGAAAATAAGCGATATTTAAGGTTAAAAACAGGGATTTCTATGAAAATAAGCGATATTTAAGGTTAAAAACAGGGATTTTGATGAAAATAAGCGATATTTAAGGGGAAAAACAGGGATTTCTATGAAAATAAGCTATATTTTAGGGGAAAAACAGGGATTTCTATGAAAATAAGCGATATTTAAGGGGAAAAACAGGGATTTCTATGAAAATAAGCGATATTTTAGGGGAAAAACAGGGATTTCTATGAAAATAAGCGATATTTTAGGGGAAAAACAGGGATTTCTATGAAAATAAGCGATATTTTAGGGGAAAAACAGGGATTTCTATGAAAATAAGCGATATTTTAGGGGAAAAACAGGGATTTCTGTGAAAATAAGCGATATTTAAGGTTAAAAACAGGGATTTTGATGAAAATAAGCGATATTTTAGGGGAAAAACAGGGATTTCTATGAAAATAAGCGATATTTTAGGGTTAAAAACAGGGATTACTATGAAAATAAGCGATATTTAAGGTTAAAAACAGGGATTTCTATGAAAATAAGCGATATTTTTGGGAAAAACAGGGATTTCTATGAAAATAAGCGATATTTTAGGGGAAAAACTGGGATTTCTATGAAAATAAGCGATATTTTAGGGTTAAAAACAGGGATTTCTATGAAAATAAGCGATATTTTAGGTTATAAACAGGCATTTCTATGAAAATAAGCGATATTTTACGGGAAAAACAGGGATTTCTATGAAAATAAGCGATATTTAAGGTGAAAAACAGGGATTTCTATGAAAATAAGCGATATTTTAGGGGAAAAACAGGGATTTCTATGAAAATAAGCTATATTTTAGGGGAAAAACAGGGATTTCTATGAAAATAAGCGATATTTTAGGTTAAAAACAGGGATTTCTATGAAAATAAGCGATATTTTAGGTTAAAAACAGGGATTTCTATGAAAATAAGCGATATTTTAGGGGAAAAACAGGGATTTCTATGAAAATAAGCGATATTTTAGGGGAAAAACAGGGATTTCTGTGAAAATAAGCGATATTTAAGGTTAAAAACAGGGATTTCTATGAAAATAAGCGATATTTAAGGGGAAAAACAGGGATTTCTATGAAAATAAGCGATATTTTTGGGAAAAACAGGGATTTCTATGAAAATAAGCGATATTTAAGGTTAAAAACAGGGATTTCTATGAAAATAAGCGATATTTTTGGGAAAAACAGGGATTTCTATGAAAATAAGCGATATTTTAGGGGAAAAACAGGGATTTCTATGAAAATAAGCGATATTTTAGGTTAAAAACAGGGATTTCTATGAAAATAAGCGATATTTTAGGGGAAAAACAGGGATTTCTATGAAAATAAGCGATATTTTAGGGGAAAAACAGGGATTTCTATGAAAATAAGCGATATTTTAGGGGAAAAACAGGGATTTCTATGAAAATAAGCGATATTTTAGCTGAAAAACAGGGATTTTGATGAAAATAAGCGATATTTTAGGGGAAAAACAGGGATTTCTATGAAAATAAGCGATATTTTAGGTTAAAAACAGGGATTTCTATGAAAATAAGCGATATTTAAGGGGAAAAACAGGGATTTCTATGAAAATAAGCGATATTTTAGGGGAAAAACACGGATTTCTATGAAAATAAGCGATATTTTAGGGGAAAAACAGGGATTTTGATGAAAATAAGCGATATTTTAGGGGAAAAACAGGGATTTCTATGAAAATAAGCGATATTTTAGGGGAAAAACAGGGATTTCTATGAAAATAAGCGATATTTTAGGGGAAAAACAGGGATTTCTATGAAAATAAGCGATATTTTTGGGGAAAAACAGGGATTTCTATGAAAATAAGCGATATTTAAGGTTAAAAACAGGGATTTCTATGAAAATAAGCGATATTTTAGGGGAAAAACAGGGATTTCTATGAAAATAAGCGATATTTTAGGGGAAAAACAGGGATTTCTATGAAAATAAGCGATATTTTAGCTGAAAAACAGGGATTTCTGTGAAAATAAGCGATATTTAAGGTTAAAAACAGGGATTTTGATGAAAATAAGCGATATTTTAGGGGAAAAACAGGGATTTCTATGAAAATAAGCGATATTTTAGCTGAAAAACAGGGATTTCTGTGAAAATAAGCGATATTTAAGGTTAAAAACAGGGATTTCTATGAAAATAAGCGATATTTTAGGGGAAAAACAGGGATTTCTATGAAAATAAGCGATATTTAAGGTTAAAAACAGGGATTTCTATGAAAATAGGCGATATTTAAGGTGAAAAACAGGGATTTCTATGAAAATAAGCGATATTTAAGGGGAAAAACAGGGATTTCTATGAAAATAAGCGATATTTAAGGTTAAAAACAGGGATTTCTATGAAAATAAGCGATATTTTAGGGGAAAAACAGGGATTTCTATGAAAATAAGCGATATTTTAGGGGAAAAACAGGGATTTCTGTGAAAATAAGCGATATTTTAGGGGAAAAACAGGGATTTCTATGAAAATAAGCGATATTTTAGGTTAAAAACAGGGATTTCTATGAAAATAAGCGATATTTAAGGGGAAAAACAGGGATTTCTATGAAAATAAGCGATGTTTTAGGGGAAAAACAGGGATTTCTATGAAAATAAGCGATATTTTAGGGTTAAATACAGGGATTTCTATGAAAATAAGAGATATTTTAGGTTAAAAACAGGGATTTCTATGAAAATAAGCGATATTTAAGGTTAAAAACAGGGATTTTGATGAAAATAAGCGATATTTTAGGGGAAAAACAGGGATTTCTATGAAAATAAGCGATATTTAAGGGGAAAAACAGGGATTTCTATGAAAATAAGCGATATTTTAGGTTAAAAACAGGGATTTCTATGAAAATAAGCGATATTTTAGGTTAAAAACAGGGATTTCTATGAAAATAAGCGATATTTTAGGGGAAAAACAGGGATTTCTATGAAAATAAGCGATATTTTAGGGGAAAAACAGGGATTTCTATGAAAATAAGCGATATTTTTGGGGAAAAACAGGGATTTCTATGAAAATAAGCGATATTTTAGGGGAAAAACAGGGATTTCTATGAAAATAAGCGATATTTTAGGGGAAAAACAGGGATTTCTATGAAAATAAGCGATATTTAAGGGGAAAAACAGGGATTTCTGTGAAAATAAGCGATATTTAAGGTTAAAAACAGGGATTTTGATGAAAATAAGCGATATTTTAGGGGAAAAACAGGGATTTCTATGAAAATAAGCGATATTTAAGGTTAAAAACAGGGATTTCTATGAAAATAAGCGATATTTAAGGTTAAAAACAGGGATTTCTATGAAAATAAGCGATATTTTAGGGGAAAAACAGGGATTTCTATGAAAATAAGCGATATTTTAGGGGAAAAACAGGGATTTCTATGAAAATAAGTGATATTTTAGGGTTAAAAACAGGGATTTCTATGAAAATAAGCGATATTTTAGGTTAAAAACAGGCATTTCTATGAAAATAAGCGATATTTTACGGGAAAAACAGGGATTTCTATGAAAATAAGCGATATTTAAGGGGAAAAACAGGGATTTCTATGAAAATAAGCGATATTTTAGGTTAAAAACAGGGATTTCTATGAAAATAAGCGATATTTTAGGGTTAAAAACAGGGATTTCTATGAAAATAAGCGATATTTTAGGGGAAAAACAGGGATTTCTATGAAAATAAGCGATATTTTAGGGGAAAAACAGGGATTTCTATGAAAATAAGCGATATTTTAGGGGAAAAACAGGGATTTCTATGAAAATAAGCGATATTTTAGGGGAAAAACACGGATTTCTATGAAAATAAGCGATATTTTAGGGGAAAAACAGGGATTTCTATGAAAATAAGCGATATTTAAGGGGAAAAACAGGGATTTCTATGAAAATAAGCGATATTTAAGGTTAAAAACAGGGATTTCTATGAAAATAAGCGATATTTAAGGGGAAAAACAGGGATTTCTATGAAAATAAGCGATATTTTTGGGAAAAACAGGGATTTCTATGAAAATAAGCGATATTTTAGGGGAAAAACAGGGATTTCTATGAAAATAAGCGATATTTTTGGGAAAAACAGGGATTTCTATGAAAATAAGCGATATTTTAGGGGAAAAACAGGGATTTCTATGAAAATAAGCGATATTTTAGCTGAAAAACAGGGATTTCTATGAAAATAAGCGATATTTAAGGTTAAAAACAGGGATTTCTATGACAATAAGCGATATTTTAGGGGAAAAACAAAGATTTCTATGAAAATAAGCTATATTTTAGCTGAAAAACAGGGATTTCTGTGAAAATAAGCGATATTTTAGGGGAAAAACAGGGATTTCTATGAAAATAAGCGATATTTTAGGTTAAAAACAGGGATTTCTATGAAAATAAGCGATATTTTACGGGAAAAAACAGGGATTTCTATGAAAATAAGCGATATTTAAGGTTAAAAACAGGGATTTCTATGAAAATAAGCGATATTTTAGGGTTAAAAACAGGGATTTCTATGAAAATAAGCGATATTTTAGGGGAAAAACAGGGATTTCTATGAAAATAAGCGATATTTTAGGGGAAAAACAGGGATTTCTATGAAAATAAGCGATATTTTAGGGGAAAAACAGGGATTTCTATGAAAATAAGCGATATTTTAGGGGAAAAACAGGGATTTCTATGAAAATAAGCGATATTTTAGGGGAAAAACAGGGATTTCTATGAAAATAAGCGATATTTAAGGTTAAAAACAGGGATTTCGATGAAAATAAGCGATATTTTAGGGGAAAAACAGGGATTTCTGTGAAAATAAGCGATATTTTAGGTTAAAAACAGGGATTTCTGTGAAAATAAGCGATATTTTAGGGGAAAAACAGGGATTTCTATGAAAATAAGCGATATTTTAGGGGAAAAACAGGGATTTCTATGAAAATAAGCGATATTTTAGGGGAAAAACAGAGATTTCTGTGAAAATAAGCGATATTTTAGGGGAAAAACAGGGATTTCTATGAAAATAAGCGATATTTTAGGGGAAAAACAGGGATTTCTATGAAAATAAGCGATATTTTAGGGGAAAAACAGGGATTTCTATGAAAATAAGCGATATTTTAGGGGAAAAACAGGGATTTCTATGAAAATAAGCAATATTTTAGGGGAAAAACAGGGATTTCGATGAAAATAAGCGACATTTTAGGGGAAAAACAGGGATTTCTATGAAAATAAGCGATATTTTAGGGGAAAAACAGGGATTTCGATGAAAATAAGCGACATTTTAGGGGAAAAACAGGGATTTCTATGAAAATAAGCGATATTTTAGGTTAAAAACAAGGATTTCTATGAAAATAAGCGATATTTAAGGTTAAAAACAGGGATTTCTATGAAAATAAGCGATATTTTAGGTTAAAAACAGGGATTTCTATGAAAATAAGCGATATTTTAGGTTAAAAACAGGGATTTCTATGAAAATAAGCGATATTTTAGGTTAAAAACAGGGATTTCTATGAAAATAAGCGATATTTTAGGTTAAAAACAGGGATTTCTATGAAAATAAGCGATATTTTAGGGGAAAAACAGGGATTTCTATGAAAATAAGCGATATTTTAGGGTTAAATACAGGGATTTCTATGAAAATAAGCGATATTTTAGGGGAAAAACAGGGATTTCTATGAAAATAAGCGATATTTAAGGTTAAAAACAGGGATTTTGATGAAAATAAGCGATATTTTAGGGGAAAAACAGGGATTTCTATGAAAATAAGCGATATTTAAGGGGAAAAACAGGGATTTCTATGAAAATAAGCGATATTTTAGGTTAAAAACAGGGATTTCTATGAAAATAAGCGATATTTTAGGGGAAAAACAGGGATTTCTATGAAAATAAGCGATATTTTAGGGGAAAAACAGGGATTTCTATGAAAATAAGCGATATTTAAGGTTAAAAACAGGGATTTCTATGAAAATAAGCGATATTTTAGGGGAAAAACAGGGATTTCTATGAAAATAAGCGATATTTTAGGGGAAAAACAGGGATTTCTATGAAAATAAGCGATATTTTAGGGGAAAAACAGGGATTTCTGTGAAAATAAGCGATATTTAAGGTTAAAAACAGGGATTTTGATGAAAATAAGCGATATTTTAGGGGAAAAACAGGGATTTCTATGAAAATAAGCGATATTTAAGGTTAAAAACAGGGATTTCTATGAAAATAAGCGATATTTAAGGTTAAAAACAGGGATTTCTATGAAAATAAGCGATATTTTAGGGGAAAAACAGGGATTTCTATGAAAATAAGCGATATTTTAGGGGAAAAACAGGGATTTCTATGAAAATAAGCGATATTTTAGGGTTAAAAACAGGGATTTCTATGAAAATAAGCGATATTTTAGGTTAAAAACAGGCATTTCTATGAAAATAAGCGATATTTTACGGGAAAAACAGGGATTTCTATGAAAATAAGCGATATTTAAGGGGAAAAACAGGGATTTCTATGAAAATAAGCGATATTTTAGGTTAAAAACAGGGATTTCTATGAAAATAAGCGATATTTTAGGGTTAAAAACAGGGATTTCTATGAAAATAAGCGATATTTTAGGGGAAAAACAGGGATTTCTATGAAAATAAGCGATATTTTAGGGGAAAAACAGGGATTTCTATGAAAATAAGCGATATTTTAGGGGAAAAACAGGGATTTCTATGAAAATAAGCGATATTTTAGGGGAAAAACAGGGATTTCTATGAAAATAAGCGATATTTTAGGGGAAAAACAGGGATTTCTATGAAAATAAGCGATATTTAAGGGGAAAAACAGGGATTTCTATGAAAATAAGCGATATTTAAGGTTAAAAACAGGGATTTCTATGAAAATAAGCGATATTTAAGGGGAAAAACAGGGATTTCTATGAAAATAAGCGATATTTTTGGGAAAAACAGGGATTTCTATGAAAATAAGCGATATTTTAGGGGAAAAACAGGGATTTCTATGAAAATAAGCGATATTTTTGGGAAAAACAGGGATTTCTATGAAAATAAGCGATATTTTAGGGGAAAAACAGGGATTTCTATGAAAATAAGCGATATTTAAGGTTAAAAACAGGGATTTCTATGACAATAAGCGATATTTTAGGGGAAAAACAAAGATTTCTATGAAAATAAGCTATATTTTAGCTGAAAAACAGGGATTTCTGTGAAAATAAGCGATATTTTAGGGGAAAAACAGGGATTTCTATGAAAATAAGCGATATTTTAGGTTAAAAACAGGGATTTCTATGAAAATAAGCGATATTTTACGGGAAAAACAGGGATTTCTATGAAAATAAGCGATATTTAAGGTTAAAAACAGGGATTTCTATGAAAATAAGCGATATTTTAGGGTTAAAAACAGGGATTTCTATGAAAATAAGTGATATTTTAGGGGAAAAACAGGGATTTCTATGAAAATAAGCGATATTTTAGGGGAAAAACAGGGATTTCTATGAAAATAAGCGATATTTTAGGGGAAAAACAGGGATTTCTATGAAAATAAGCGATATTTTAGGGGAAAAACAGGGATTTCTATGAAAATAAGCGATATTTTAGGGGAAAAACAGGGATTTCTATGAAAATAAGCGATATTTAAGGTTAAAAACAGGGATTTCGATGAAAATAAGCGATATTTTAGGGGAAAAACAGGGATTTCTGTGAAAATAAGCGATATTTTAGGTTAAAAACAGGGATTTCTGTGAAAATAAGCGATATTTTAGGGGAAAAACAGGGATTTCTATGAAAATAAGCGATATTTTAGGGGAAAAACAGGGATTTCTATGAAAATAAGCGATATTTCAGGGGAAAAACAGGGATTTCTATGAAAATAAGCGATATTTTAGGGGAAAAACAGGGATTTCGATGAAAATAAGCGACATTTTAGGGGAAAAACAGGGATTTCTATGAAAATAAGCGATATTTTAGGGGAAAAACAGGGATTTCGATGAAAATAAGCGATATTTTAGGGGAAAAACAGGGATTTCTATGAAAATAAGCGATATTTTAGGTTAAAAACAAGGATTTCTATGAAAATAAGCGATATTTAAGGTTAAAAACAGGGATTTCTATGAAAATAAGCGATATTTTAGGTTAAAAACAGGGATTTCTATGAAAATAAGCGATATTTTAGGTTAAAAACAGGGATTTCTATGAAAATAAGCGATATTTTAGGTTAAAAACAGGGATTTCTATGAAAATAAGCGATATTTTAGGTTAAAAACAGGGATTTCTATGAAAATAAGCGATATTTTAGGAGAAAAACAGGGATTTCTATGAAAATAAGCGATATTTTAGGGGAAAAACAGGGATTTCTATGAAAATAAGCGATAGTTTAGGAGAAAAACAGGGATTTCGATGAAAATAAGCGATATTTTAGGGGAAAAACAGGGATTTGTATGAAAATAAGTGCTATTTAATGTTAAAAACAGGGATTTCTATGAAAATAATTGATATTTAAGGGGAAAAACAGGGATTTCTAAGAAAATAAGCGATATTTCATGTTAAAAACAGGGATTTCTATGAAAATAAGCGATATTTAAGGGGAAAAACAGGGATTTCTATGAAAATAAGCGATATTTTAGGGGAAAAACAGGGATTTCTATGAAAATAAGCGATATTTTAGGGGAAAAACAGGGATTTCTATGAAAATAAGCGATATTTAAGGGGAAAAACAGGGATTTCTATGAAAATAAGCGATATTTAAGGTTAAAAACAGGGATTTCTATGAAAATAAGCGATATTTAATGTTAAAAACAGGGATTTCTATGAAAATAAGCGATATTTTAGGGGAAAAACAGGGATTTCTATGAAAATAAGCGATATTTTTGGGTTAAAAACAGGGATTTCTATGAAAATAAGCGATATTTTAGGGGAAAAGCAGGGATTTCTATGAAAATAAGCGTTATTTTAGGGTTAAAAACAGGGATTTCTATGAAAATAAGCGATATTTTAGGGGAAAAACAGGGATTTCTATGAAAATAAGCGATATTTTAGGGGAAAAAACAGGGATTTCTATGAAAATAAGCGATATTTTAGGTTAAAAACAGGGATTTCTATGAAAATAAGCGATATTTAAGGGGAAAAACAGGGATTTCTATGAAAATAAGCGATATTTTAGGGGAAAAACAGGGATTTCTATGAAAATAAGCGATATTTTAGGGGAAAAAAAGGATTTCGATGAAAATAAGCGATATTTTAGGGTTAAAAACAGGGATTTTGATGAAAATAAGCGATATTTTAGCTGAAAAACAGGGATTTTGATGAAAATAAGCGATATTTTAGGGGAAAAACAGGGATTTCTATGAAAATAAGCGATATTTTAGGGGAAAAACAGGGATTTCTATGAAAATAAGCGATATTTAAGGTTAAAAACAGGGATTTCTATGAAAATAAGCGATATTTTAGCTGAAAAACAGGGATTTCTGTGAAAATAAGCGATATTTTTGGGGAAAAACAGGGATTTTGATGAAAATAAGCGATATTTTAGGGGAAAAAAAGGGATTTCGATGAAAATAAGCGATATTTTAGGGTTAAAAACAGGGATTTCTATGAAAATAAGCGATATTTTAGGGTTAAATACAGGGATTTCTATGAAAATAAGCGATATTTAAGGTTAAAAACAGGGATTTTGATGAAAATAAGCGATATTTTAGGGGAAAAACAGGGATTTCTATGAAAATAAGCGATATTTAAGGTTAAAAACAGGGATTTCTATGAAAATAAGCGATATTTAAGGTTAAAAACAGGGATTTCTATGAAAATAAGCGATATTTTAGGGGAAAAACAGGGATTTCTATGAAAATAAGCGATATTTTAGGGGAAAAACAGGGATTTCTATGAAAATAAGCGATATTTTAGGGTTAAAAACAGGGATTTCTATGAAAATAAGCGATATTTTAGGGGAAAAACAGGGATTTCTATGAAAATAAGCGATATTTTAGGGGAAAAACAGGGATTTCTATGAAAATAGGCGATATTTTAGGGGAAAAACAGGGATTTCTATGAAAATAAGCGATATTTAAGGGGAAAAACAGGGATTTCTATGAAAATAAGCGATATTTTAGGGGAAAAACAGGGATTTCTATGAAAATAAGCGATATTTTAGGGGAAAAACAGGGATTTCTGTGAAAATAAGCGATATTTTAGGGGAAAAACAGGGATTTCTATGAAAATAAGCGATATTTTAGGTTAAAAACAGGGATTTCTATGAAAATAAGCGATATTTTAGGGGAAAAACAGGGATTTCTATGAAAATAAGCGATATTTAAGGTTAAAAACAGGGATTTCTATGAAAATAAGCGATATTTAAGGTTAAAAACAGGGATTTCTATGAAAATAAGCTATATTTTAGGGGAAAAACAGGGATTTCTATGAAAATAAGCGATATTTTAGGGGAAAAACAGGGATTTCTATGAAAATAAGCGATATTTTAGGGGAAAAAACAGGGATTTTGATGAAAATAAGCGATATTTTAGGGGAAAAACAGGGATTTCTATGAAAATAAGCGATATTTTAGCTGAAAAACAGGGATTTCTGTGAAAATAAGCGATATTTAAGGTTAAAAACAGGGATTTTGATGAAAATAAGCGATATTTTAGGGGAAAAACAGGGATTTCTATGAAAATAAGCGATATTTAAGGTTAAAAACAGGGATTTCTATGAAAATAAGCGATATTTAAGGTTAAAAACAGGCATTTCTATGAAAATAAGCGATATTTTAGGGGAAAAACAGGGATTTCTATGAAAATAAGCGATATTTAAGGTGAAAAACAGGGATTTCTATGAAAATAAGCGATATTTAAGGGGAAAAACAGGGATTTCTATGAAAATAAGCGATATTTTAGGGGAAAAACAGGGATTTCTATGAAAATAAGCGATATTTTAGGTTAAAAACAGGGATTTCTATGAAAATAAGCGATATTTTAGGGTTAAAAACAGGGATTTCTATGAAAATAAGCGATATTTTAGGGGAAAAACAGGGATTTCTATGAAAATAAGCGATATTTAAGGGGAAAAACAGGGATTTCTATGAAAATAAGCGATATTTAAGGGGAAAAACAGGGATTTCTATGAAAACAAGCGATATTTTAGGGTTAAAAACAGGGATTTCCATGAAAATAAGCGATATTTTAGGGGAAAAACAGGGATTTCTATGAAAATAAGCGATATTTTTGGGAAAAACAGGGATTTCTATGAAAATAAGCGATATTTTAGGGTTAAAAACAGGGATTTCTATGAAAATAAGCGATATTTTTGGGAAAAACAGGGATTTCTATGAAAATAAGCGATATTTTAGGGGAAAAACAGGGATTTCTATGAAAATAAGCGATATTTTAGGTTAAAAACAGGGATTTCTATGAAAATAAGCGATATTTTAGGGGAAAAACAGGGATTTCTATGAAAATAAGCGATATTTTAGGGGAAAAACAGGGATTTCTATGAAAATAAGCGATATTTTAGCTGAAAAACAGGGATTTCTATGAAAATAAGCGATATTTTAGCTGAAAAACAGGGATTTCTGTGAAAATAAGCGATATTTTAGGGGAAAAACAGGGATTTCTATGAAAATAAGCGATATTTTAGGTTAAAAACAGGGATTTCTATGAAAATAAGCGATATTTAAGGGGAAAAACAGGGATTTCTATGAAAATAAGCGATATTTTAGGGGAAAAACAGGGATTTCTATGAAAATAAGCGATATTTTAGGGTTAAATACAGGGATTTCTATGAAAATAAGCGATATTTTAGGGGAAAAACAGGGATTTTGATGAAAATAAGCGATATTTTAGGGGAAAAACAGGGATTTCTATGAAAATAAGCGATATTTAAGGTTAAAAACAGGGATTTCTATGAAAATAAGCGATATTTAAGGTTAAAAACAGGGATTTCTATGAAAATAAGCGATATTTTAGGGGAAAAACAGGGATTTCTATGAAAATAAGCGATATTTTAGGGGAAAAACAGGGATTTCTATGAAAATAAGCGATATTTTAGGTTAAAAACAGGGATTTCTATGAAAATAAGCGATATTTTAGGGTTAAAAACAGGGATTTCTATGAAAATAAGCGATATTTTAGGGGAAAAACAGGGATTTCTATGAAAATAAGCGATATTTTAGGGGAAAAACAGGGATTTCTATGAAAATAAGCGATATTTTAGGGGAAAAACAGGGATTTCTATGAAAATAAGCGATATTTTAGGGGAAAAACAGGGATTTCTATGAAAATAAGCGATATTTTAGGGGAAAAAACAGGGATTTCTATGAAAATAAGCGATATTTTAGGTTAAAAACAGGGATTTCTATGAAAATAAGCGATATTTAAGGTTAAAAACAGGGATTTCTATGAAAATAAGCGATATTTTAGGGTTAAAAACAGGGATTTCTATGAAAATAAGCGATATTTTAGGGGAAAAACAGGGATTTCTATGAAAATAAGCGATATTTTAGGGGAAAAACAGGGATTTTGATGAAAATAAGCGATATTTTAGGTTAAAAACAGGGATTTCTATGAAAATAAGCGATATTTTAGGGTTAAAAACAGTGATTTCTATGAAAATAAGCGATATTTTAGGTTAAAAACAGGGATTTCTATGAAAATAAGCGATATTTTACGGGAAAAACAGGGATTTCTATGAAAATAAGCGATATTTTAGGGGAAAAACAGGGATTTCTGTGAAAATAAGCGATATTTTAGGAGAAAAACAGGGATTTCTATGAAAATAAGCGATATTTTAGGTTAAAAACAGGGATTTCTATGAAAATAAGCGATATTTTAAGGGGAAAAACAGGGATTTCTATGAAAATAAGCGATATTTTAGGGGAAAAACAGGGATTTCTATGAAAATAAGCGATATTTTAGGGGAAAAACAGGGATTTCTATGAAAATAAGCGATATTTTTGGGAAAAACAGGGATTTCTATGAAAATAAGCGATATTTTAGGGGAAAAACAGGGATTTCTATGAAAATAAGCGATATTTTTAGGAAAAACAGGGATTTCTATGAAAATAAGTGATATTTTAGGGGAAAAACAGGGATTTCTATGAAAATAAGCGATATTTTAGGGGAAAAAACAGGGATTTCTATGAAAATAAGCGATATTTTAACTGAAAAACAGGGATTTCTATGAAAATAAGCGATATTTAAGGGGAAAAACAGGGATTTCTATGAAAATAAGCGATATTTAATGTTAAAAACAGGGATTTCTATGAAAATAAGCGATATTTTAGGGTTAAAAACAGGGATTTCTATGAAAATAAGCGATATTTTAGGGGAAAAACAGGGATTTCTATGAAAATAAGCGATATTTTAGGGGAAAAACAGGGATTTCTGTGAAAATAAGCGATATTTTAGGGTTAAAAACAGGGATTTCTATGAAAATAAGCGATATTTTAGGTTAAAAACAGGCATTTCTATGAAAATAAGCGATATTTTAGGGGAAAAACAGGGATTTCTATGAAAATAAGCGATATTTAAGGGGAAAAACAGGGATTTCTATGAAAATAAGCGATATTTTAGGGGAAAAACAGGGATTTCTATGAAAATAAGCGATATTTTAGGGTTAAATACAGGGATTTCTATGAAAATAAGCGATATTTTAGGGGAAAAACAGGGATTTCTATGAAAATAAGCGATATTTTAGGGGAAAAACAGGGATTTCTATGAAAATAAGCGATATTTAAGGTTAAAAACAGGGATTTCTATGAAAATAAGCGATATTTAAGGTTAAAAACAGGGATTTCTATGAAAATAAGCGATATTTTAGGGGAAAAACAGGGATTTCTATGAAAATAAGCGATATTTTAGGGGAAAAACAGGGATTTCTATGAAAATAAGCGATATTTTAGGGGAAAAACAGGGATTTCTATGAAAATAAGCGATATTTTAGGGTTAAAAACAGGGATTTCTATGAAAATAAGCGATATTTTAGGGGAAAAACAGGGATTTCTATGAAAATAAGCGATATTTTAGGGGAAAAGCAGGGATTTCTGTGAAAATAAGCGATATTTCAGGGGAAAAACAGGGATTTCTATGAAAATAAGCGATATTTCAGGGGAAAAACAGGGATTTCTATGAAAATAAGCGATATTTTAGGGGAAAAACAGGGATTTCTATGAAAATAAGCGATATTTCAGGGGAAAAACAGGGATTTCTATGAAAATAAGCGATATTTTAGGGGAAAAACAGGGATTTCTATGAAAATAAGCGATATTTTAGGTTAAAAACAGGGATTTCTATGAAAATAAGCGATATTTAATGTTAAAAACAGGGATTTCTATGAAAATAAGCGATATTTTAGGGTTAAAAACAGGGATTTCTATGAAAATAAGCGATATTTTAGGGGAAAAACAGGGATTTCTATGAAAATAAGCGATATTTTAGGGGAAAAACAGGGATTTCTGTGAAAATAAGCGATATTTTAGGGTTAAAAACAGGGATTTCTATGAAAATAAGCGATATTTTAGGTTAAAAACAGGCATTTCTATGAAAATAAGCGATATTTTAGGGGAAAAACAGGGATTTCTATGAAAATAAGCGATATTTAAGGTTAAAAACAGGGATTTCTATGAAAATAAGCGATATTTTAGGTTAAAAACAGGGATTTCTATGAAAATAAGCGATATTTAAGGTTAAAAACAGGGATTTCTATGAAAATAAGCGATATTTTAGGGGAAAAACAGGGATTTCTATGAAAATAAGCGATATTTTAGGGGAAAAACAGGGATTTCTATGAAAATAAGCGATATTTTAGGGGAAAAACAGGGATTTCTATGAAAATCAGCGATATTTTAGGGGAAAAACAGGGATTTCTATGAAAATAAGCGATATTTTAGGGTTAAAAACAGGGATTTTTATGAAAATAAGTGATATTTTAGGTTAAAAACAGGGATTTCTATGAAAATAAGCGATATTTTAGGGGAAAAACAGGGATTTCTATGAAAATAAGCGATATTTTACGGGAAAAACAGGGATTTCTATGAAAATAAGCGATATTTTAGGGGAAAAACAGGGATTTCTATGAAAATAAGCGATATTTTAGGGGAAAAACAGGGATTTCTATGAAAATAAGCGATATTTTAGGGGAAAAACAGGGATTTCTATGAAAATAAGCGATATTTTAGGGGAAAAACAGGGATTTTGATGAAAATAAGCGATATTTTAGGGGAAAAACAGGGATTTCTATGAAAATAAGCGATATTTTAGGGGAAAAACAGGGATTTCTATGAAAATAAGCGATATTTTTGGGGAAAAACAGGGATTTCTATGAAAATAAGCGATATTTTAGGGGAAAAACAGGGATTTCTATGAAAATAAGCGATATTTTAGGGGAAAAACAGGGATTTCTATGAAAATCAGCGATATTTTAGGGGAAAAACAGGGATTTCTATGAAAATAAGCGATATTTTAGTGGAAAAACAGGGATTTCTATGAAAATAAGCCATATTTTAGCTGAAAAACAGGGATTTCTGTGAAAATAAGCGATATTTTAGGGGAAAAACAGGGATTTCTATGAAAATAAGCGATATTTAAGGTTAAAAACAGGGATTTCTATGAAAATAAGCGATATTTAAGGTTAAAAACAGGGATTTCTATGAAAATAAGCGATATTTTAGGGGAAAAACAGGGATTTCTATGAAAATAAGCGGGAAAAACAGGGATTTCTATGAAAATAAGTGATATTTAAGGGGAAAAACAGGGATTTCTATGAAAATAAGCGATATTTTAGGTTAAAAACAGGGATTTCTATGAAAATAAGCGATATTTTAGGGTTAAAAACAGGGATTTCTATGAAAATAAGCGATATTTAAGGTTAAAAACAGGGATTTCTATGAAAATAAGCGATATTTTAGGGGAAAAACAGGGATTTCTATGAAAATAAGCGATATTTTAGGGGAAAAACAGGGATTTCTATGAAAATAAGCGATATTTTAGGTTAAAAACAGGGATTTCTATGAAAATCAGCGATATTTTAGGGTTAAAAACAGGGATTTCTATGAAAATAAGCGATATTTTAGGGGAAAAACAGGGATTTCTATGAAAATAAGCGATATTTTAGGGGAAAAACAGGGATTTCTATGAAAATAAGCGATATTTTAGGGGAAAAACAGGGATTTTGATGAAAATAAGCGATATTTTAGGGGAAAAACAGGGATTTCTATGAAAATAAGCGATATTTTAGGGTTAAAAACAGGGATTTCTATGAAAATAAGCGATATTTTAGGGGAAAAACAGGGATTTCTATGAAAATAAGCGATATTTTAGGGGAAAAACAGGGATTTCTGTGAAAATAAGCGATATTTTTGGGGAAAAACAGGGATTTCTATGAAAATAAGCGATATTTTAGGGGAAAAACAGGGATTTCTATGAAAATAAGCGATATTTTAGGGGAAAAACAGGGATTTCTATGAAAATAAGCGATATTTTAGGTTAAAAACAGGGATTTCTATGAAAATAAGCGATATTTTAGGTTAAAAACAGGGATTTCTATGAAAATAAGCGATATTTAAGGGGAAAAACAGGGATTTCTATGAAAATAAGCGATATTTTAGGGGAAAAACAGGGATTTCTATGAAAATAAGCGATATTTTAGGTTAAAAACAGGGATTTCTATGAAAATAAGCGATATTTTAGGGTTAAAAACAGGGATTTCTATGAAAATAAGCGATATTTTAGGGGAAAAACAGGGATTTCTATGAAAATAAGCGATATTTTAGGGGAAAAACAGGGATTTCTGTGAAAATAAGCGATATTTTAGGGGAAAAACAGGGATTTCTATGAAAATAAGCGATATTTAAGGGGAAAAACAGGGATTTCTATGAAAATAAGCGATATTTTTGGGAAAAACAGGGATTTCTATGAAAATAAGCGATATTTTAGGTTAAAAACAGGGATTTCTATGAAAATAAGCGATATTTAAGGTTAAAAACAGGGATTTCTGTGAAAATAAGCGATATTTTAGGGTTAAAAACAGGGATTTCTATGAAAATAAGCGATATTTTAGGTTAAAAACAGGGATTTCTATGAAAATAAGCGATATTTAAGGGGAAAAAACAGGGATTTTGATGAAAATAAGCGATATTTTAGGGGAAAAACAGGGATTTCTATGAAAATAAGCGATA
Source organism: Lagopus muta (assembly GCF_023343835.1). Taxonomy (NCBI): domain Eukaryota; kingdom Metazoa; phylum Chordata; class Aves; order Galliformes; family Phasianidae; genus Lagopus; species Lagopus muta. The sequence continues at coordinate 282,520 of NW_026040269.1, forward strand.
TTTTAGGGTTAAAAACAGGGATTTCTATGAAAATAAGTGATATTTTAGGTTAAAAACAGGGATTTCTATGAAAATAAGCGATATTTTAGGGGAAAAACAGGGATTTCTATGAAAATAAGCGATATTTTAGGGGAAAAACAGGGATTTCTATGAAAATAAGCGATATTTAAGGTTAAAAACAGGGATTTCTATGAAAATAAGCGATATGTTAGGGTTAAAAACAGGGATTTCTATGAAAATAAGCGATATTTTAGGGGAAAAACAGGGATTTCTATGAAAATAAGCGATATTTTAGGGGAAAAACAGGGATTTTGATGAAAATAAGCGATATTTTAGGGGAAAAACAGGGATTTCTATGAAAATAAGCGATATTTTAGGGGAAAAACAGGGATTTCTATGAAAATAAGCGATATTTTAGGGGAAAAACAGGGATTTCTATGAAAATAAGCGATATTTTAGGGGAAAAACAGGGATTTCGATGAAAATAAGCGATATTTTAGGGGAAAAACAGGGATTTCTATGAAAATAAGCGATATTTTAGGGGAAAAACAGGGATTTCTATGAAAATAAGCGATATTTTAGGTTAAAAACAGGGATTTCTATGAAAATAAGCGATATTTTAGGGGAAAAACAGGGATTTCTATGAAAATAGGCGATATTTTAGGGGAAAAACAGGGATTTCTATGAAAATAAGCGATATTTCAGGGGAAAAACAGGGATTTCTATGAAAATAAGCGATATTTTAGGGGAAAAACAGGGATTTCTATGAAAATAAGCAATATTTTAGGGGAAAAACAGGGATTTCTATGAAAATAAGCCATATTTTAGCTGAAAAACAGGGATTTCTGTGAAAATAAGCGATATTTTAGGGGAAAAACAGGGATTTCTGTGAAAATAAGCGATATTTTAGGTTAAAAACAGGGATTTCTATGAAAATAAGCGATATTTTAGGGGAAAAACAGGGATTTCTATGAAAATAAGCGATATTTTAGGGTTAAAAACAGGGATTTCTATGAAAATAAGCGATATTTTAGGGGAAAAACAGGGATTTCTGTGAAAATAAGCGATATTTTAGGGGAAAAACAGGGATTTCTATGAAAATAAGCGATATTTAAGGGGAAAAACAGGGATTTCTATGAAAATAAGCGATATTTTTGGGAAAAACAGGGATTTCTATGAAAATAAGCGATATTTTAGGTTAAAAACAGGGATTTCTATGAAAATAAGCGATATTTAAGGTTAAAAACAGGGATTTCTGTGAAAATAAGCGATATTTTGGGGTTAAAAACAGGGATTTCTATGAAAATAAGCGATATTTTAGGTTAAAAACAGGGATTTCTATGAAAATAAGCGATATTTAAGGGGAAAAACAGGGATTTTGATGAAAATAAGCGATATTTTAGGGGAAAAACAGGGATTTCTATGAAAATAAGCGATATTTTAGGGTTAAAAACAGGGATTTCTATGAAAATAAGTGATATTTTAGGTTAAAAACAGGGATTTCTATGAAAATAAGCGATATTTTAGGGGAAAAACAGGGATTTCTATGAAAATAAGCGATATTTTAGGGGAAAAACAGGGATTTCTATGAAAATAAGCGATATTTAAGGTTAAAAACAGGGATTTCTATGAAAATAAGCGATATGTTAGGGTTAAAAACAGGGATTTCTATGAAAATAAGCGATATTTTAGGGGAAAAACAGGGATTTCTATGAAAATAAGCGATATTTTAGGGGAAAAACAGGGATTTTGATGAAAATAAGCGATATTTTAGGGGAAAAACAGGGATTTCTATGAAAATAAGCGATATTTTAGGGGAAAAACAGGGATTTCTATGAAAATAAGCGATATTTTAGGGGAAAAACAGGGATTTCTATGAAAATAAGCGATATTTTAGGGGAAAAACAGGGATTTCGATGAAAATAAGCGATATTTTAGGGGAAAAACAGGGATTTCTATGAAAATAAGCGATATTTTAGGGGAAAAACAGGGATTTCTATGAAAATAAGCGATATTTTAGGTTAAAAACAGGGATTTCTATGAAAATAAGCGATATTTTAGGGGAAAAACAGGGATTTCTATGAAAATAGGCGATATTTTAGGGGAAAAACAGGGATTTCTATGAAAATAAGCGATATTTCAGGGGAAAAACAGGGATTTCTATGAAAATAAGCGATATTTTAGGGGAAAAACAGGGATTTCTATGAAAATAAGCAATATTTTAGGGGAAAAACAGGGATTTCTATGAAAATAAGCCATATTTTAGCTGAAAAACAGGGATTTCTGTGAAAATAAGCGATATTTTAGGGGAAAAACAGGGATTTCTGTGAAAATAAGCGATATTTTAGGTTAAAAACAGGGATTTCTATGAAAATAAGCGATATTTAAGGGGAAAAACAGGGATTTCTATGAAAATAAACGATATTTTAGGGGAAAAACAGGGATTTCTATGAAAATAAGCGATATTTTAGGGTTAAATACAGGGATTTCTATGAAAATAAGCGATATTTTAGGGGAAAAACAGGGATTTTGATGAAAATAAGCGATATTTTAGGGGAAAAACAGGGATTTCTATGAAAATAAGCGATATTTAAGGTTAAAAACAGGGATTTCTATGAAAATAAGCGATATTTAAGGTTAAAAACAGGGATTTCTATGAAAATAAGCGATATTTTAGGGGAAAAACAGGGATTTCTATGAAAATAAGCGATATTTTAGGGTTAAAAACAGGGATTTCTATGAAAATAAGCGATATTTTAGGGGAAAAACAGGGATTTCTATGAAAATAAGCGATATTTTAGGGGAAAAACAGGGATTTCTGTGAAAATAAGCGATATTTTTGGGGAAAAACAGGGATTTCTATGAAAATAAGCGATATTTAAGGGGAAAAACAGGGATTTCTATGAAAATAAGCGATATTTAAGGGGAAAAACAGGGATTTCTATGAAAATAAGCGATATTTTAGGGGAAAAACAGGGATTTCTATGAAAATAAGCGATATTTTAGGTTAAAAACAGGGATTTCTATGAAAATAAGCGATATTTAAGGAGAAAAACAGGGATTTCTGTGAAAATAAGCGATATTTTAGGGGAAAAACAGGGATTTCTATGAAAATAAGCGATATTTTAGGGGAAAAACAGGGATTTCTATGAAAATAAGCGATATTTTAGGGTTAAAAACAGGGATTTCTATGAAAATAAGCGATATTTTAGGGGAAAAACAGGGATTTCTATGAAAATAAGCGATATTTTAGGGGAAAAACAGGGATTTCTATGAAAATAAGCGATATTTTAGGGGAAAAACAGGGATTTCTATGAAAATAAGCGATATTTTAGGGTTAAAAACAGGGATTTCTATGAAAATAAGCGATATTTTAGGGGAAAAACAGGGATTTCTATGAAAATAAGCGATATTTTAGGGGAAAAACAGGGATTTCTGTGAAAATAAGTGATATTTTAGGGGAAAAACAGGGATTTCTATGAAAATAAGCGATATTTAAGGGGAAAAACAGGGATTTCTATGAAAATAAGCGATATTTTAGGGGAAAAACAGGGATTTCTATGAAAATAAGCGATATTTTAGGTTAAAAACAGGGATTTCTATGAAAATAAGCGATATTTAATGTTAAAAACAGGGATTTCTATGAAAATAAGTGATATTTTAGGGGAAAAACAGGGATTTCTATGAAAATAAGCGATATTTTAGGTTAAAAACAGGGATTTCTATGAAAATAAGCGATATTTTTGGGGAAAAACAGGTATTTCTATGAAAACAAGCGATATTTTAGGGGAAAAACAGGGATTTCTATGAAAATAAGCGATATTTTAGGGTTAAAAACAGGGATTTCTATGAAAATAAGTGATATTTTAGGGGAAAAACAGGGATTTCTATGAAAATAAGCGATATTTTAGGGGAAAAACAGGGATTTCTATGAAAATAAGCGATATTTTAGGTTAAAAACAGGGATTTCTATGAAAATAAGCGATATTTTAGGGTTAAAAACAGGGATTTCTATGAAAATAAGCGATATTTTAGGTTAAAAACAGGGATTTCTATGAAAATAAGCGATATTTTAGGGGAAAAACAGGGATTTCTATGAAAATAAGCGATATTTTAGGGGAAAAACAGGGATTTCTATGAAAATAAGCGATATTTTAGGGGAAAAAACAGGGATTTTGATGAAAATAAGCGATATTTTAGGGGAAAAACAGGGATTTCTATGAAAATAAGCGATATTTTAGGGGAAAAACAGGGATTTCTATGAAAATAAGCGATATTTTAGGTTAAAAACAGGGATTTCTATGAAAATAAGCGATATTTTAGGGGAAAAACAGGGATTTCTATGAAAATAGGCGATATTTTAGGGGAAAAACAGGGATTTCTATGAAAATAAGCGATATTTCAGGGGAAAAACAGGGATTTCTATGAAAATAAGCGATATTTTAGGGGAAAAACAGGGATTTCTATGAAAATAAGCAATATTTTAGGGGAAAAACAGGGATTTCTATGAAAATAAGCCATATTTTAGCTGAAAAACAGGGATTTCTGTGAAAATAAGCGATATTTTAGGGGAAAAACAGGGATTTCTGTGAAAATAAGCGATATTTTAGGTTAAAAACAGGGATTTCTATGAAAATAAGCGATATTTAAGGGGAAAAACAGGGATTTCTATGAAAATAAACGATATTTTAGGGGAAAAACAGGGATTTCTATGAAAATAAGCGATATTTTAGGGTTAAATACAGGGATTTCTATGAAAATAAGCGATATTTTAGGGGAAAAACAGGGATTTTGATGAAAATAAGCGATATTTTAGGGGAAAAACAGGGATTTCTATGAAAATAAGCGATATTTAAGGTTAAAAACAGGGATTTCTATGAAAATAAGCGATATTTAAGGTTAAAAACAGGGATTTCTATGAAAATAAGCGATATTTTAGGGGAAAAACAGGGATTTCTATGAAAATAAGCGATATTTTAGGGTTAAAAACAGGGATTTCTATGAAAATAAGCGATATTTTAGGGGAAAAACAGGGATTTCTATGAAAATAAGCGATATTTTAGGGGAAAAACAGGGATTTCTGTGAAAATAAGCGATATTTTTGGGGAAAAACAGGGATTTCTATGAAAATAAGCGATATTTAAGGGGAAAAACAGGGATTTCTATGAAAATAAGCGATATTTTAGGGGAAAAACAGGGATTTCTATGAAAATAAGCGATATTTTAGGTTAAAAAACAGGGATTTCTATGAAAATAAGCGATATTTTAGGTTAAAAACAGGGATTTCTATGAAAATAAGCGATATTTAAGGGGAAAAACAGGGATTTCTGTGAAAATAAGCGATATTTTAGGGGAAAAACAGGGATTTCTATGAAAATAAGCGATATTTTAGGGGAAAAACAGGGATTTCTATGAAAATAAGCGATATTTTAGGGTTAAAAACAGGGATTTCTATGAAAATAAGCGATATTTTAGGGGAAAAACAGGGATTTCTATGAAAATAAGCGATATTTTAGGGGAAAAACAGGGATTTCTGTGAAAATAAGCGATATTTTTGGGGAAAAACAGGGATTTCTATGAAAATAAGCGATATTTTAGGGGAAAAACAGGGATTTCTATGAAAATAAGCGATATTTTAGGGGAAAAACAGGGATTTCTATGAAAATAAGCGATATTTTAGGTTAAAAACAGGGATTTCTATGAAAATAAGCGATATTTTAGGTTAAAAACAGGGATTTCTATGAAAATAAGCGATATTTAAGGGGAAAAACAGGGATTTCTATGAAAATAAGCGATATTTTAGGGGAAAAACAGGGATTTCTATGAAAATAAGCGATATTTTAGGTTAAAAACAGGGATTTCTATGAAAATAAGCGATATTTTAGGTTAAAAACAGATCAATAGCGCATACTTTCAAGGGGAAAACAACACAGCTCATGAAAATAAGCGATATTTTAGAACAGATCAAAAGATATTTTAGGGAAAACAGGGATTTCTATGAAAATAAGCGATATTTTCAGGGGAAAAACAGGGATTTCTATGAAAACAAGCGATATTTGATGTTAAAAACAGGGATTTCTATGAAAATAAGCGATATTTTAGGGGAAAAACAGGGATTTCTATGAAAATAAGCGATATTTTAGGGGAAAAACAGGGATTTCTGTGAAAATAAGCGATATTTTAGGGGAAAAACAGGGATTTCTATGAAAATAAGCGATATTTAAGGGGAAAAACAGGGATTTCTATGAAAATAAGCGATATTTTTGGGAAAAACAGGGATTTCTATGAAAATAAGCGATATTTTAGGTTAAAAACAGGGATTTCTATGAAAATAAGCGATATTTAAGGTTAAAAACAGGGATTTCTGTGAAAATAAGCGATATTTTAGGGTTAAAAACAGGGATTTCTATGAAAATAAGCGATATTTTAGGTTAAAAACAGGGATTTCTATGAAAATAAGCGATATTTAAGGGGAAAAACAGGGATTTTGATGAAAATAAGCGATATTTTAGGGGAAAAACAGGGATTTCTATGAAAATAAGCGATATTTTAGGGTTAAAAACAGGGATTTCTATGAAAATAAGTGATATTTTAGGTTAAAAACAGGGATTTCTATGAAAATAAGCGATATTTTAGGGGAAAAACAGGGATTTCTATGAAAATAAGCGATATTTTAGGGGAAAAACAGGGATTTCTATGAAAATAAGCGATATTTAAGGTTAAAAACAGGGATTTCTATGAAAATAAGCGATATGTTAGGGTTAAAAACAGGGATTTCTATGAAAATAAGCGATATTTTAGGGGAAAAACAGGGATTTCTATGAAAATAAGCGATATTTTAGGGGAAAAACAGGGATTTTGATGAAAATAAGCGATATTTTAGGGGAAAAACAGGGATTTCTATGAAAATAAGCGATATTTTAGGGGAAAAACAGGGATTTCTATGAAAATAAGCGATATTTTAGGGGAAAAACAGGGATTTCTATGAAAATAAGCGATATTTTAGGGGAAAAACAGGGATTTCGATGAAAATAAGCGATATTTTAGGGGAAAAACAGGGATTTCTATGAAAATAAGCGATATTTTAGGGGAAAAACAGGGATTTCTATGAAAATAAGCGATATTTTAGGTTAAAAACAGGGATTTCTATGAAAATAAGCGATATTTTAGGGGAAAAACAGGGATTTCTATGAAAATAGGCGATATTTTAGGGGAAAAACAGGGATTTCTATGAAAATAAGCGATATTTCAGGGGAAAAACAGGGATTTCTATGAAAATAAGCGATATTTTAGGTTAAAAACAGGGATTTCTATGAAAATAAGCGATATTTAAGGTTAAAAACAGGGATTTCTGTGAAAATAAGCGATATTTTAGGGTTAAAAACAGGGATTTCTATGAAAATAAGCGATATTTTAGGTTAAAAACAGGGATTTCTATGAAAATAAGCGATATTTAAGGGGAAAAACAGGGATTTTGATGAAAATAAGCGATATTTTAGGGGAAAAACAGGGATTTCTATGAAAATAAGCGATATTTTAGGGTTAAAAACAGGGATTTCTATGAAAATAAGTGATATTTTAGGTTAAAAACAGGGATTTCTATGAAAATAAGCGATATTTTAGGGGAAAAACAGGGATTTCTATGAAAATAAGCGATATTTTAGGGGAAAAACAGGGATTTCTATGAAAATAAGCGATATTTAAGGTTAAAAACAGGGATTTCTATGAAAATAAGCGATATGTTAGGGTTAAAAACAGGGATTTCTATGAAAATAAGCGATATTTTAGGGGAAAAACAGGGATTTCTATGAAAATAAGCGATATTTTAGGGGAAAAACAGGGATTTTGATGAAAATAAGCGATATTTTAGGGGAAAAACAGGGATTTCTATGAAAATAAGCGATATTTTAGGGGAAAAACAGGGATTTCTATGAAAATAAGCGATATTTTAGGGGAAAAACAGGGATTTCTATGAAAATAAGCGATATTTTAGGGGAAAAACAGGGATTTCGATGAAAATAAGCGATATTTTAGGGGAAAAACAGGGATTTCTATGAAAATAAGCGATATTTTAGGGGAAAAACAGGGATTTCTATGAAAATAAGCGATATTTTAGGTTAAAAACAGGGATTTCTATGAAAATAAGCGATATTTTAGGGGAAAAACAGGGATTTCTATGAAAATAGGCGATATTTTAGGGGAAAAACAGGGATTTCTATGAAAATAAGCGATATTTCAGGGGAAAAACAGGGATTTCTATGAAAATAAGCGATATTTTAGGGGAAAAACAGGGATTTCTATGAAAATAAGCAATATTTTAGGGGAAAAACAGGGATTTCTATGAAAATAAGCCATATTTTAGCTGAAAAACAGGGATTTCTGTGAAAATAAGCGATATTTTAGGGGAAAAACAGGGATTTCTGTGAAAATAAGCGATATTTTAGGTTAAAAACAGGGATTTCTATGAAAATAAGCGATATTTAAGGGGAAAAACAGGGATTTCTATGAAAATAAACGATATTTTAGGGGAAAAACAGGGATTTCTATGAAAATAAGCGATATTTTAGGGTTAAATACAGGGATTTCTATGAAAATAAGCGATATTTTAGGGGAAAAACAGGGATTTTGATGAAAATAAGCGATATTTTAGGGGAAAAACAGGGATTTCTATGAAAATAAGCGATATTTAAGGTTAAAAACAGGGATTTCTATGAAAATAAGCGATATTTAAGGTTAAAAACAGGGATTTCTATGAAAATAAGCGATATTTTAGGGGAAAAACAGGGATTTCTATGAAAATAAGCGATATTTTAGGGTTAAAAACAGGGATTTCTATGAAAATAAGCGATATTTTAGGGGAAAAACAGGGATTTCTATGAAAATAAGCGATATTTTAGGGGAAAAACAGGGATTTCTGTGAAAATAAGCGATATTTTTGGGGAAAAACAGGGATTTCTATGAAAATAAGCGATATTTAAGGGGAAAAACAGGGATTTCTATGAAAATAAGCGATATTTAAGGGGAAAAACAGGGATTTCTATGAAAATAAGCGATATTTTAGGGGAAAAACAGGGATTTCTATGAAAATAAGCGATATTTTAGGTTAAAAACAGGGATTTCTATGAAAATAAGCGATATTTAAGGGGAAAAACAGGGATTTCTGTGAAAATAAGCGATATTTTAGGGGAAAAACAGGGATTTCTATGAAAATAAGCGATATTTTAGGGGAAAAACAGGGATTTCTATGAAAATAAGCGATATTTTAGGGTTAAAAACAGGGATTTCTATGAAAATAAGCGATATTTTAGGGGAAAAACAGGGATTTCTATGAAAATAAGCGATATTTTAGGGGAAAAACAGGGATTTCTATGAAAATAAGCAATATTTTAGGGGAAAAACAGGGATTTCTATGAAAATAAGCGATATTTTAGGGTTAAAAACAGGGATTTCTATGAAAATAAGCGATATTTTAGGGGAAAAACAGGGATTTCTATGAAAATAAGCGATATTTTAGGGGAAAAACAGGGATTTCTGTGAAAATAAGTGATATTTTAGGGGAAAAACAGGGATTTCTATGAAAATAAGCGATATTTAAGGGGAAAAACAGGGATTTCTATGAAAATAAGCGATATTTTAGGTTAAAAACAGGGATTTCTATGAAAATAAGCGATATTTTAGGTTAAAAACAGGGATTTCTATGAAAATAAGCGATATTTAATGTTAAAAACAGGGATTTCTATGAAAATAAGTGATATTTTAGGGGAAAAACAGGGATTTCTATGAAAATAAGCGATATTTTAGGTTAAAAACAGGGATTTCTATGAAAATAAGCGATATTTTTGGGGAAAAACAGGTATTTCTATGAAAACAAGCGATATTTTAGGGGAAAAACAGGGATTTCTATGAAAATAAGCGATATTTTAGGGTTAAAAACAGGGATTTCTATGAAAATAAGTGATATTTTAGGGGAAAAACAGGGATTTCTATGAAAATAAGCGATATTTTAGGGGAAAAACAGGGATTTCTATGAAAATAAGCGATATTTTAGGTTAAAAACAGGGATTTCTATGAAAATAAGCGATATTTTAGGGTTAAAAACAGGGATTTCTATGAAAATAAGCGATATTTTAGGTTAAAAACAGGGATTTCTATGAAAATAAGCGATATTTTAGGGGAAAAACAGGGATTTCTATGAAAATAAGCGATATTTTAGGGGAAAAACAGGGATTTCTATGAAAATAAGCGATATTTTAGGGGAAAAACAGGGATTTTGATGAAAATAAGCGATATTTTAGGGGAAAAACAGGGATTTCTATGAAAATAAGCGATATTTTAGGGGAAAAACAGGGATTTCTATGAAAATAAGCGATATTTTAGGTTAAAAACAGGGATTTCTATGAAAATAAGCGATATTTTAGGGGAAAAACAGGGATTTCTATGAAAATAGGCGATATTTTAGGGGAAAAACAGGGATTTCTATGAAAATAAGCGATATTTCAGGGGAAAAACAGGGATTTCTATGAAAATAAGCGATATTTTAGGGGAAAAACAGGGATTTCTATGAAAATAAGCAATATTTTAGGGGAAAAACAGGGATTTCTATGAAAATAAGCCATATTTTAGCTGAAAAACAGGGATTTCTGTGAAAATAAGCGATATTTTAGGGGAAAAACAGGGATTTCTGTGAAAATAAGCGATATTTTAGGTTAAAAACAGGGATTTCTATGAAAATAAGCGATATTTAAGGGGAAAAACAGGGATTTCTATGAAAATAAACGATATTTTAGGGGAAAAACAGGGATTTCTATGAAAATAAGCGATATTTTAGGGTTAAATACAGGGATTTCTATGAAAATAAGCGATATTTTAGGGGAAAAACAGGGATTTTGATGAAAATAAGCGATATTTTAGGGGAAAAACAGGGATTTCTATGAAAATAAGCGATATTTAAGGTTAAAAACAGGGATTTCTATGAAAATAAGCGATATTTAAGGTTAAAAACAGGGATTTCTATGAAAATAAGCGATATTTTAGGGGAAAAACAGGGATTTCTATGAAAATAAGCGATATTTTAGGGTTAAAAACAGGGATTTCTATGAAAATAAGCGATATTTTAGGGGAAAAACAGGGATTTCTATGAAAATAAGCGATATTTTAGGGGAAAAACAGGGATTTCTGTGAAAATAAGCGATATTTTTGGGGAAAAACAGGGATTTCTATGAAAATAAGCGATATTTAAGGGGAAAAACAGGGATTTCTATGAAAATAAGCGATATTTTAGGGGAAAAACAGGGATTTCTATGAAAATAAGCGATATTTTAGGTTAAAAACAGGGATTTCTATGAAAATAAGCGATATTTTAGGTTAAAAACAGGGATTTCTATGAAAATAAGCGATATTTAAGGGGAAAAACAGGGATTTCTGTGAAAATAAGCGATATTTTAGGGGAAAAACAGGGATTTCTATGAAAATAAGCGATATTTTAGGGGAAAAACAGGGATTTCTATGAAAATAAGCGATATTTTAGGGTTAAAAACAGGGATTTCTATGAAAATAAGCGATATTTTAGGGGAAAAACAGGGATTTCTATGAAAATAAGCGATATTTTAGGGGAAAAACAGGGATTTCTATGAAAATAAGCGATATTTTACGGGAAAAACAGGGATTTCTATGAAAATAAGCGATATTTTAGGGTTAAAAACAGGGATTTCTATGAAAATAAGCGATATTTTAGGGGAAAAACAGGGATTTCTATGAAAATAAGCGATATTTTAGGGGAAAAACAGGGATTTCTGTGAAAATAAGTGATATTTTAGGGGAAAAACAGGGATTTCTATGAAAATAAGCGATATTTAAGGGGAAAAACAGGGATTTCTATGAAAATAAGCGATATTTTAGGGGAAAAACAGGGATTTCTATGAAAATAAGCGATATTTTAGGTTAAAAACAGGGATTTCTATGAAAATAAGCGATATTTAAGGTTAAAAACAGGGATTTCTATGAAAATAAGTGATATTTTAGGGGAAAAACAGGGATTTCTATGAAAATAAGCGATATTTTAGGTTAAAAACAGGGATTTCTATGAAAATAAGCGATATTTTAGGGGAAAAACAGGGATTTCTATGAAAATAAGCGATATTTTAGGGGAAAAACAGGGATTTCTATGAAAATAAGCGATATTTTAGGGTTAAAAACAGGGATTTCTATGAAAATAAGTGATATTTTAGGGGAAAAACAGGGATTTTGATGAAAATAAGCGATATTTTAGGGGAAAAACAGGGATTTCTATGAAAATAAGCGATATTTTAGGGGAAAAACAGGGATTTCTATGAAAATAAGCGATATTTTAGGGGAAAAACAGGGATTTTGATGAAAATAAGCGATATTTTAGGGGAAAAACAGGGATTTCTATGAAAATAAGCGATATTTTAGGGGAAAAACAGGGATTTCTATGAAAATAAGCGATATTTTAGGTTAAAAACAGGGATTTCTATGAAAATAAGCGATATTTTAGGGGAAAAACAGGGATTTCTATGAAAATAGGCGATATTTTAGGGGAAAAACAGGGATTTCTATGAAAATAAGCGATATTTCAGGGGAAAAACAGGGATTTCTATGAAAATAAGCGATATTTTAGGGGAAAAACAGGGATTTCTATGAAAATAAGCAATATTTTAGGGGAAAAACAGGGATTTCTATGAAAATAAGCCATATTTTAGCTGAAAAACAGGGATTTCTGTGAAAATAAGCGATATTTTAGGGGAAAAACAGGGATTTCTGTGAAAATAAGCGATATTTTAGGTTAAAAACAGGGATTTCTATGAAAATAAGCGATATTTAAGGGGAAAAACAGGGATTTCTATGAAAATAAACGATATTTTAGGGGAAAAACAGGGATTTCTATGAAAATAAGCGATATTTTAGGGTTAAATACAGGGATTTCTATGAAAATAAGCGATATTTTAGGGGAAAAACAGGGATTTTGATGAAAATAAGCGATATTTTAGGGGAAAAACAGGGATTTCTATGAAAATAAGCGATATTTAAGGTTAAAAACAGGGATTTCTATGAAAATAAGCGATATTTAAGGTTAAAAACAGGGATTTCTATGAAAATAAGCGATATTTTAGGGGGAAAACAGGGATTTCTATGAAAATAAGCGATATTTTAGGGTTAAAAACAGGGATTTCTATGAAAATAAGCGATATTTTAGGGGAAAAACAGGGATTTCTATGAAAATAAGCGATATTTTAGGGGAAAAACAGGGATTTCTGTGAAAATAAGCGATATTTTTGGGGAAAAACAGGGATTTCTATGAAAATAAGCGATATTTAAGGGGAAAAACAGGGATTTCTATGAAAATAAGCGATATTTTAGGGGAAAAAACAGGGATTTCTATGAAAATAAGCGATATTTTAGGTTAAAAACAGGGATTTCTATGAAAATAAGCGATATTTTAGGTTAAAAACAGGGATTTCTATGAAAATAAGCGATATTTTAGGGGAAAAACAGGGATTTCTATGAAAATAAGCGATATTTTAGGGGAAAAACAGGGATTTCTATGAAAATAAGCGATATTTTAGGGGAAAAACAGGGATTTCTATGAAAATAAGCGATATTTTAGGGTTAAAAACAGGGATTTCTATGAAAATAAGCGATATTTTAGGGGAAAAACAGGGATTTCTATGAAAATAAGCGATATTTTAGGGGAAAAACAGGGATTTCTATGAAAATAAGCGATATTTTAGGGGAAAAACAGGGATTTCTATGAAAATAAGCGATATTTTAGGGTTAAAAACAGGGATTTCTATGAAAATAAGCGATATTTTAGGGGAAAAACAGGGATTTCTATGAAAATAAGCGATATTTTAGGGGAAAAACAGGGATTTCTGTGAAAATAAGCGATATTTTAGGGGAAAAACAGGGATTTCTATGAAAATAAGCGATATTTTAGGTTAAAAACAGGGATTTCTATGAAAATAAGCGATATTTAAGGTTAAAAACAGGGATTTCTATGAAAATAAGTGATATTTTAGGGGAAAAACAGGGATTTCTATGAAAATAAGCGATATTTTAGGTTAAAAACAGGGATTTCTATGAAAATAAGCGATATTTAAGGGGAAAAACAGGGATTTTGATGAAAATAAGCGATATTTTAGGGGAAAAACAGGGATTTCTATGAAAATAAGCGATATTTTAGGGGAAAAAACAGGGATTTCTATGAAAATAAGTGATATTTTAGGGGAAAAACAGGGATTTCTATGAAAATAAGCGATATTTTAGGGGAAAAACAGGGATTTCTATGAAAATAAGCGATATTTTAGGTTAAAAACAGGGATTTCTATGAAAATAAGCGATATTTAAGGTTAAAAACAGGGATTTCTATGAAAATAAGCGATATTTAAGGTTAAAAACAGGGATTTCTATGAAAATAAGCGATATTTTAGGGGAAAAACAGGGATTTCTATGAAAATAAGCGATATTTTAGGGGAAAAACAGGGATTTCTATGAAAATAAGCGATATTTTAGGGGAAAAACAGGGATTTTGATGAAAATAAGCGATATTTTAGGGGAAAAACAGGGATTTCTATGAAAATAAGCGATATTTTAGGGGAAAAACAGGGATTTCTATGAAAATCAGCGATATTTTAGGTTAAAAACAGGGATTTCTATGAAAATAAGCGATATTTTAGGGGAAAAACAGGGATTTCTATGAAAATAAGCGATATTTTAGGGGAAAAACAGGGATTTCTATGAAAATAAGCCATATTTTAGCTGAAAAACAGGGATTTCTGTGAAAATAAGCGATATTTTACGGGAAAAAACAGGGATTTCTATGAAAATAAGCGATATTTTACGGGAAAAACAGGGATTTCTATGAAAATAAGCTATATTTTAGGGGAAAAAACAGGGATTTCGATGAAAATAAGCTATATTTTAGGGGAAAAACAGGGATTTCTATGAAAATAAGCGATATTTTAGGGTTAAAAACAGGGATTTCTATGAAAATAAGCGATATTTTATGTGAAAAACAGGGATTTCTATGAAAATAAGCGATATTTTAGGGGAAAAACAGGGATTTTGATGAAAATAAGCGATATTTTAGGGGAAAAACAGGGATTTCTATGAAAATAAGCGATATTTTAGGGGAAAAACAGGGATTTCTATGAAAATAAGCGATATTTTAGGTTAAAAACAGGGATTTCTATGAAAATAAGCGATATTTTTGGGGAAAAACAGGGATTTCTATGAAAATAAGCGATATTTTAGGGGAAAAACAGGGATTTCTATGAAAATAAGCGATATTTTAGGGGAAAAACAGGGATTTCTATGAAAATAAGCGATATTTAAGGGGAAAAAACAGGGATTTCTATGAAAATAAGCAATATTTTAGGGGAAAAACAGGGATTTCTATGAAAATAAGCCATATTTTAGGGGAAAAACAGGGATTTCTATGAAAATAAGCGATATTTTAGGTTAAAAACAGGGATTTCTATGAAAATAAGCGATATTTAAGGGGAAAAACAGGGATTTCTATGAAAATAAACGATATTTTAGGGGAAAAACAGGGATTTCTATGAAAATAAGCGATATTTTAGGGTTAAATACAGGGATTTCTATGAAAATAAGCGATATTTTAGGGGAAAAACAGGGATTTTGATGAAAATAAGCGATATTTTAGGGGAAAAACAGGGATTTCTATGAAAATAAGCGATATTTAAGGTTAAAAACAGGGATTTCTATGAAAATAAGCGATATTTAAGGTTAAAAACAGGGATTTCTATGAAAATAAGCTATATTTTAGGGGAAAAACAGGGATTTCTATGAAAATAAGCGATATTTTAGGGGAAAAACAGGGATTTCTATGAAAATAAGCGATATTTTAGGTTAAAAACAGGGATTTCTATGAAAATAAGCGATATTTTAGGGTTAAAAACAGGGATTTCTATGAAAATAAGCGATATTTTAGGGGAAAAACAGGGATTTCTGTGAAAATAAGTGATATTTTAGGGGAAAAACAGGGATTTCTATGAAAATAAGCGATATTTTAGGGTTAAAAACAGGGATTTCTATGAAAATAAGCGATATTTTAGGTTAAAAACAGGGATTTCTATGAAAATAAGCGATATTTTAGGGGAAAAACAGGGATTTCTATGAAAATAAGCGATATTTTAGGGGAAAAACAGGGATTTCTATGAAAATAAGCGATATTTTAGGGGAAAAACAGGGATTTTGATGAAAATAAGCGATATTTTAGGGGAAAAACAGGGATTTCTATGAAAATAAGCGATATTTTAGGGGAAAAACAGGGATTTCTATGAAAATAAGCGATATTTTAGGTTAAAAACAGGGATTTCTATGAAAATAAGCGATATTTTAGGGGAAAAACAGGGATTTCTATGAAAATAGGCGATATTTTAGGGGAAAAACAGGGATTTCTATGAAAATAAGCGATATTTCAGGGGAAAAACAGGGATTTCTATGAAAATAAGCGATATTTTAGGGGAAAAACAGGGATTTCTATGAAAATAAGCCATATTTTAGCTGAAAAACAGGGATTTCTGTGAAAATAAGCGATATTTTAGGGGAAAAACAGGGATTTCTGTGAAAATAAGCGATATTTTAGGTTAAAAACAGGGATTTCTATGAAAATAAGCGATATTTAAGGGGAAAAACAGGGATTTCTATGAAAATAAACGATATTTTAGGGGAAAAAACAGGGATTTCTATGAAAATAAGCGATATTTTAGGGTTAAATACAGGGATTTCTATGAAAATAAGCGATATTTTAGGGGAAAAACAGGGATTTTGATGAAAATAAGCGATATTTTAGGGGAAAAACAGGGATTTCTATGAAAATAAGCGATATTTAAGGTTAAAAACAGGGATTTCTATGAAAATAAGCGATATTTAAGGTTAAAAACAGGGATTTCTATGAAAATAAGCGATATTTTAGGGGAAAAACAGGGATTTCTATGAAAATAAGCGATATTTTAGGGTTAAAAACAGGGATTTCTATGAAAATAAGCGATATTTTAGGGGAAAAACAGGGATTTCTATGAAAATAAGCGATATTTTAGGGGAAAAACAGGGATTTCTGTGAAAATAAGCGATATTTTTGGGGAAAAACAGGGATTTCTATGAAAATAAGCGATATTTAAGGGGAAAAACAGGGATTTCTATGAAAATAAGCGATATTTTAGGGGAAAAACAGGGATTTCTATGAAAATAAGCGATATTTTAGGTTAAAAACAGGGATTTCTATGAAAATAAGCGATATTTTAGGTTAAAAACAGGGATTTCTATGAAAATAAGCGATATTTAAGGGGAAAAACAGGGATTTCTGTGAAAATAAGCGATATTTTAGGGGAAAAACAGGGATTTCTATGAAAATAAGCGATATTTTAGGGGAAAAAACAGGGATTTCTATGAAAATAAGCGATATTTTAGGGTTAAAAACAGGGATTTCTATGAAAATAA